>NW_026057666.1:0-18341 GCF_023721935.1 Panthera uncia
TCTGCGCTGACAGCTCGGAGCCTGGGGCCTGCTTCAGATTCTGTGTCCCCCCCTCTCCCCCCTTTTTCCTCCCCCCCCCCCCCCCCCATGCTCTGTGTCTCTCTCTCAATGATAAATAAATGTTAAAAAAATTTTAAAAAAAAGAAAGAAAAAAAGAAGACATTATACATCACATATTAAAAAAAAAAAAACCCAGTGGTTTTTAATGAATAAAAGTATTCTAAATACGTCCATCATATGTATTGTTTACTTCTAGTTATATCTCATAGTAAGCTTTCTAATTGTTCACAGGTTGATACCTGCATATAAGTTGACATATTCATTGGCTTTTCAGCTTCTTGACACTTTTCTTCTTTTTTACTGTTAGTTTGCATATTTGTTAGCTGAATTTTAGAAAAAATGAAAGATAGTTGAAACACACTCTATTTTATTCTTCATTTAAAAAATAAAAGGTGGGACAGGAATTTGAGCCTATTTGTAAGAATGAAGTTTTGAATTTAAAATTGAGCATTCATTTTCTACCTTTGGTTTTCGTAGATTCACTTACTCAGAGTTAAGTGGACATCTCACAGACCTACCAGGCAAAATACACATTATCCCTTAAAGCTTCTTGCTTTATTATGATAGCAAGGCACAGCTTTTATTTGGTAGCAAACAGTTTTAGGCAAATTGTAGAATTCAAGAAGAAACATCTGTGTTGTTTTTCTCCCATATAGTAATTTATTTGACCGTCTTCAGATAAGTGACCTAGCAGTTGCTATCTGAAGAAAATGTTGATATTGGAAAATACGAATAATAGCATTTTGTTATTAAGTGTGATGTTCGTTTGGCAAATAATTTATTGAATAACTACTCTGTGTCCAGTATATTCTAGATACAAGGTATGGGTAAGAAGGAATTAGAGATGAATCAGACTTTGCCTTTATGTGTTTATAGTACAGTGGGGGAGACAGGAATGTAATGGATAGTTAAAATGTGCTAAATGTTATAGTTTCACTGTAAGAGCGCATATGAGGTTCTTCACAGAAGACAGTGTCCAAGTTCATCTTCAGTAGTCAAAGGCTGTAGCCAAGTTGTAGTGAATTAGAGGATATATATATATATATATATATATATATATATATATAGTTCACATTGCAGGAATAGGGGTGCCTGGGTAGCTCAGTTGGTTAAGCATCCAACTTTGGCTTAGGTCATGATCTAACTGTTCGTGAGTTTGAGCCCCATGTTGGGCTCTTGTATTCTGTGTCTCCCTCTCTCTCTGTCCTTCCTCCGCTTATACTCTGTCTCTCAAAAAATGAATAAATGTTAAAAAAAATTTTTTTTAAAGAAAATTGCAGGAATAAAGAATAGCATTTGTGAAAGTGGGAAGGCACCAGGACACATTCTATAAGCAGTATGTATGTATATAAACTGCTAACACTGATTGCCTTCTGGGTGCAAACTACTAGGTGGCTAAAGGACTAGTGGTGGAAGAGAGCCTTTTCAATGTACATTCTATTGAATCTTGAATTTTGAAGCATATTAAAAATAAATTTTAAAACATGGCATATGTAAGTTGTAAGAAAGGTAAGAATAATTGGAGCCAAATATTAGAGGACCACTGTCTTAAGCCTTTATAAATGCAGTCAGGAAACACAGGAGTTGTATGTTTTAACAAGGTATTTCTTGACACCACTATGGACTCTGGATTGTAGCAGGGAGGTTATGACAGGGAGAAAGACCAACCAGTCTAAAAGATTCAGTTGTCCCTAGGTGTTTTTATTAAACTGGAGTTTTTAGGGGTGGGATGAACAAAGAGCCAAGAGCTCTTTGTAAGATCTTTTAAACTGCATTTTGATCAAAATCTCTTTTTTCTCCTTTTTTTCTTAATTATGGAGCTCAAATTTGAATTTTCCAGTTTTGATTTACAAGTAAGAGATATGTGTCATAAAAAAAGACACTTGTTTCTTGAATTGGTATTTTTCTAGTACTTGCGAACTTATTAGAATTTTTGTCTTTTGAAAGAGTTTGGGGTTAGAGATTAGAAGGACCTGTACTAAGGCAGAGTCAAGAAGGGATGGACAGCAGGGGCAGGATTGTGGACATGTTATTTAAGTATAAGTGTAATTTATTTTGATTGAAGGTCTGTTTTTGGGAAGGGGTGCTCATTTAAAATAATATATGCAAAATAATTCAAAATATATGGGACTCTTGTTACTATAGAAGTTTTCTTTTAAATCCCTTGACCCTCATCTTTTTCTTCATCAGCATCCTTTTCATAGGCCTATAATTTTCTGTCTTCAATCTGGTCAGAACCCTTTCTTTCTCTTCCTGCCACTCCCAACTTGAACTCTGGAAATGGAATTTTGCCATTTGTCTACAACTACCACTTTTTTTTTGTTGTTCTACCTGTTTTTTCCATCTTTATAAATTATTCTACTTCATCTGGTATGCATTCATATTTTTTTAAATGTATGCTTTCTCATTACAGAATTGCTTTCATAATAGCATATTATAAAATATATCAAATATATTCTTTTGCTTGTTTTTCTATCTCTAGAGAATTAAATATTTCTTTTTCAATATATTGATAGTTTCCTATTCTTCTGAGTTAAGTTTCAGCTAGTTTAAAACTTAATGTACTAAAAAGAATGATCTAGGGGCGCCTGGGTGGCTCCGTGGGTTAAGCGGCCGACTTCGGCTCAGGTCATGATCTCGCGGTCCGTGATTTCAAGCCCCACGTCGGTCTCTGTGCTGACAGCTCAGAGCCTGGAGCCTGTTTCAGATTCTGTGTCTGTCTCTCTCTCTCTCTCTCTCTCTCTCTCTCTGACCCTCCCCCGTTCATGCTCTGTCTCTCTCTGTCTCAAAAATAAATGTTAAAAAAAAAATTTTTTTTTAAAAAAAGAAAAAATAAAAATAAAAAGAATGATCTAATATTCATGTACTGTCATATCAAAAGATGTACTAAATTGGGAGAAGTTTAGATTAACGTTTTCTTGTTCTCTCATGTTGCCTTTTTGCTTAATGTATACTTAATCAAAATATTGCATCATTTTAGTTTATTATACATTGCGCATAGTCAGTATTGGGGCTAATTTGAGTTGAAGCCCATATATATATAAAGTGAATTGCGGGATTAGTATTTCTGCATTTTGGGTATTGGAGGAGATAAAATTGCTAATATTTTAAGCAATAAATGCACAGTCTCTAAAGATGTTTTCAGGTGTTATTAACACAGATTGTTTATGGTAATATTTTTAAAAGAATCTTGAATGTGCATGAATAATCACAATTCTGCTTCTTAGAACAGTGAGGTTTTTCAGTGTCATTACCATTTATAGGCTTTAAAATTCATTCAGTAGTTAAAATTTTTATCAAGCACATGTACAGCACTGCTAGATCATTAAATCTATTGATGTCTACTTAAAATCTATTCAATGTAACTGATTTCATTTTTAATGGTTCTATACTCAAAAAAGGGGAAGAAGAGAAGAAGAGCTTATACTTTACCATCACATTTATAGATGCTTATGTTTTGGGGATGACATTAAGACCTAACTTCTGTTTTGTTGGAAAAAAAATTACGTGAATTACTGGCTCATTTGTTATACAAAGTATGAATTGCAGAGTAGTTTAAGGCTTGCTGACAAACCATACACCTGGTCCATGAAAACTGAAACAGATGCTAATTCATTGGCATGTTTATGGTGAGAAAAGTGTACATGTCTTGACCAAGACATGGCTGTAAGGTTCAGATTAATGTGTTAAGCACATTGCAGATCAAAGCATATTAAGTTGAGAGGTCAGAAAGCTGTATTACAAAACAAGCTTACTTTGTTTTGAATGATATAATAGCTGGAATATATAGTTGGGCCTGAAAAAAAGGAGAGACATGACAAAATAGTTTAAAATAGCAAAAAAGAATTGATTTGATAATGGAAAGCTTTTATCATTTCTAAGTATAATTGATACTGATACTATATTAAGAGCATTTCCAATTATATTAACATGTAACTTGCTGACATACCTCAGTGTTTTTCTTTAGTCAGTGGCTACTTTGAGTAATTTGCATTCATTAGAATTTCAGGTGGTTCCATTTTATGCGTTCTTGAAAACTGCATGGTTCAAAACTCACATAATTCAAGACTAATTCTGCATTCTACGTATGAATAAGCTAAAAGTGAAATTTGTTTGGAACATTAAGTGCAGTTTTATCATTAGTAGTATTTTTATGCTATGCTGTTTCAAATGTGTGTAATACAGAAATGTATACAATAGGCTGAATTGTATTAATACAACTAATTAAAGTGAAATTGCTTTTTTTTTCTTTATGCTGTAGAAAATACAACTTCCAAAGAAACTGGCAAAACGCTATCCTGCATATGAATTATATCTTTATGGAGAAGGATCCTATGCTGAAGAACACAAAATTCTCCCTTTGACGGGTATTCCAGTTCTCTTTCTTCCTGGTAATGCTGGAAGTTATAAGCAAGGTAAGTCTTGGGGTTTGGGAGTGCGTCAAATGAGTGAAGGGAGCCAGCTGTATGTTGATGGATAGTAAATAAGTTTGTGGTGATGATCACTTTGTAGTATATACAGATGTTGAATTATAAAACTGTACACCTGAAGCTTATATAATAAAAAAGGAATGAATTAACTGATAACATGAATTACATGGTGCAATGTGGATAAATCTTAAAAACATAAGTGAAAGAAGCCAGTCATAAAAAAAACACGTATGTGATCCCACTTATAGAAATGTCCAGAATAAGCAAGTCCATGGGACAGAAAGTAAATTAGTGGTTTCCAGAAATTGGAAGGAGAAGAGGAATGAGAAGTGACTACTAATGAGTACAGGGTTTTCTTTTTGGGGTAATTAAAAATGTCTAATGTTAGATTAGAGGAATGATTTTAGAACTCGATGAATATACTAAAAGTCATTGAATTGTACACTTTACATAATGAGTTGAATAGTATGTGAATTACGTATGTTAAAAAAATGGAATGGCACATAGGTATTTTGTTTGCTAAACCATACCCTGCAATTTTTAATGCCAGTTAAGGCAGTCAGTTCACAAATTCTGTGGAGTTAACAGAACCAAACCTGAAACAGTGATGGAAGCAGGTAGACCAATGAGGAAACTATTAGAGTAGTTAAGGCAAGAGATGATGGTGCTTACATTAGGAAGACAGTAGTGGAAATGATGAGAATTGTTGATTGGGGGATATGTTTGGAAAGTAGAGTATGATAAGATTTACTGATGGATTGGATGTCATGTGTAAGAAAAAGACAAATCAAGCATAGGTATCTGAACCAAGTGAGGAGCATACTATTTCTTGTAGGGATTTTCTCATTCTTAAAATCCTCAAGCATGACTCATACAGATGACTAACATTTCTTACTCTTCAAAGAATTCTTCCCCTCCCTTTTAGCTGTTGTCCCTATTGAAGTGGAAGCAGGTAAAGAATGAATGACCTGTTTACCTTCTATTTAACTTAAATTTAAAAAACATTTAGGGCACAAGACATACAGGGCACAAACAATGGTTTGTTCCTCTGAATTGATACTGTTGAAGGATGTCACCCTGAAGTAGGTTGTTTATACTTGGGAGTGTGGGATAAAGTTATTTGTTAAGAGCCTTTGAAGCAACTTTTGAAAATTTTGTTTGGGGCACCTGGGTGGCTCAGTCAGCTAAGTGTCCGACTTTGGCTCAGGTCATGATCTCATGGTTCATTGGTTCAAGCTTCACGTTGGGCTCTGTGCTGACAACTCAGAGCCTGGAGCCTGCTTCAGATTCTGTGTCTCCCTCTCTCTCTGTCCTTCCCCAACTCGTGCTGTCTCTCTCAGAAATAAATAAAATGTTAAAAATTTTGTTTAATGTGCGCATTGTATTTTCCTCTGCAGTCCGCTCTGTTGGCTCTATTGCACTTAGAAAAGCAGAAGACATTGACTTCAAATACCACTTTGACTTCTTTAGTGTGAATTTCAATGAAGAACTGGTGGCACTGTATGGTGGAAGTCTTCAGAAACAGACCAAGTTTGTACATGAATGCATTAAAACAATTCTCAAACTCTATAAGGTAGGAGATAAGCATGCAAATCAATAGTGATCACCTATTAACATCTTTTTTTTTAAGACATTCAGCATATTTTAAATCATGTATTTGTTTATATGGAAGTTACAGATGGCACAAAGGTTTGTTTTTTGTTTTGGTGGGAGTCTTATTTTGAACTCCGTGGTTTTGAAATTTGAATTGGATTTATAAGGGGCGCCTGGGTGGCTCAGTCAGTTGAGCGTCCGACTTTGGCTCAGGTCATGATCTCACGGTCTTTGAGTTCGAGCCCCACATCAGGTTCTCTGCTGTTAGCACAGAGCCAGCTTCAGATCCTCTGTCCCCCTCTCTCTCTCTGTCCCTTCCCCGCTTGGGCTCTCTGTCTCTCTCAAAATAAATAAATAAACTTAAAAAAAAAATAAGAGAAAAAAAATAAATTGAATTTATAAGAAATGTCTCTTGTGAATTTAAGGGAAAAAAAATTTTTTTTAACTTTATAAATCAGAAGTGCATTGAGTTTCCTAGGATCATTAGTATGGATTTCTGCTTCTGGTTATGAATAACTTGTACTAGGGTAGACCACTTCCGTATGTAAGCAACTATAAAGCTAGCCAAAATATTGAAATACATGTTTTTAAGTGTTGGCCAAGGACCTTGATCCCTGAAAGAAGGAAAACATGTGAGGTGAGCTTCATGATTGCCCTGATTTTCTGCCTGAAAGCATTTCCCAGACCATGGGACAAGTGGGTAAAGATCAAGCAGAGCACATTTATATAATTGAACTGAAGAAGGCAGAGATTGGAATTTGGGGCTACTGGAGTGGTTAAATCTGTGGGCATGGTATTAGAAAGAAGAGAGTCAGGCAGAAATAGAAGCTCTAGAAATTTGCATTTTTCAACTTTGAATGCAGTGCTGAATATGCACAGGGCAAGAAGCTACAGGGCAATGGCATACCGAGGAGGAAGTGATGGGATGTATCTACCTCAAGTTCAAGGAATAAGGAGCAATATATATTTTTAGAGAAATTTGAAAGAGTGGTAAAACAGTCTAAAAATCATTCTGTGCCAACACTTCTAAACAATGTCAGGGATAAAATACTACTGCCTACTGAGGTGGAGCCACTGCCTCCCATAGTATGCCACAATGAAACTCCTGGCAAAAAAAAAAAAAAAAGCTACTGGAGGAATTATGACCTGAATTGAGATTCCAGAGGTCACATGGTGCTAGGAAATAGGAGTTCTGATCCGCTGGAGCAGGAAGACCTATTTGAACACTCTGGGCATTGTTGAGATCCCAGAAAGGATGCTATTTAGGCATAAGACTATTCTATATTCTAGGTCTAAAATAAGAGCTATTCTAGGATCCACCTTAATGCTTAAATAGAAGCCTCAAAAATACTCAAGGGTAAGGGGTTAAGTAAGGTAAGGTAAGTATGTATAACAAGAGAACAGATGAGGAGTCTCAGCAAAGACATGGAAACTATTAAAAAAGAAGAACAAAAAGGAAAATATAGAACTGAAGCAATACATACCAGAAATGAAAAATTCAGTACATAGGCTTTAAGCTGATTGAATACTACAGAATAAGAGATCATTGAATTTGAAGGTATGACAATAGAAACTATCCCAAAATGAAACACCGGACAAAAGAATGAAAAAGAGCCTCAGGAACCTGTGGGGCAATACTAAGTAATCTAAGATTGATATAATTGGAACTCTAGAAGAGAAAGAAATTGGAAAGGAAAAAATATTTAAAGAACTAATGGTCCCCAGTTGGTCAATTTTGATTAAAAAATTTCAACCCACAGGTCCAAGAAGATCAGTGAGTGTTAAGCAGGAGAAATACAAAATCACACTTATATGTATCATAGTCAAATTGTTGAAAACTAAAGTAAAGAGAAAAATCTTAAAAGCAGCCAAAAGAAAAAGATCCTTTACCTAACATACAGAGTAAACATACAGAGTAAAAATTACCAGTGCTTTTACATAAGAAATAGTGAAAGCCAAAAAACAACAGGATAACATCTTAAAGATCTTGGAGATGAGGTTAGGAAGGGTACTCTTCAACCTAAAATTGCATACCCAGCAAAAATATCATTCAAAAGTGAGGGCAAAATAAAGATATCTTCAGAGTTATAAAAACTGGCAGTTTGTCATTAGTAGACAAAGGGAAATAAAAGATTAGCATTAGGTGAACAGTACAGTAATACTTGCTGTAGACAAGATGAATGCTAATTAATGGGTGAAAGTTTGAGGAGAAAAAGGATATTTACATGATCTCAAAGAATCTTTTCTGAAATATTCATTAACTACAAAGGGGAAGAATAACTTTACAGTGGAGAAACCTGGCAGATACCATCTTAACCAAGATTAACATCACCAGTAATAACACATATTGATAGAAACCTCCTTGACATGTGTAATAAGACATATTGATATAAATCTCCTTGACGTGATGCATTAAGAAGGCTGCAGCATAATTTCTGTGGCATTGTCAACCTCACGTTAATCATGAGAAAACGTCAGGAAAACCCAAATTGAGAGTCATACTACAAAATAATCAGTACTGTTTAAAAGTATCACGATCATAAAAAAGTGAACACTGAAGAACTATCACAGGTTAGAGGAAACTAAGGAGAAATAACAATGCGAGGTAGGATGTTGGATGAAATCCTGAAATAGAAAAAAGTACATTTGTGAGAAAATGGATGAAATTTATATTAGGTCTACAGTTTAGCTAATAACAGTTGAGCTGAAGTTAAAATGTTAATTTTTTTAAGTTTTATTTATTGTGAGAGAGAGAGAGAGAGAGAGAGAGAGCATGCATGGCAGGGGAGGGTCAGAGACAAGAGAGACAATTTCAAGCAGGCTCTACACCATCAGTGCAGAGCCTGATGTGAGGATAGAACTCATTAACTGTGACATCAAAACCTGAGCTGAAACCAATAGTAGGACGCTTACCTGACTGAGCCATCCAGGCATCCCACCAACGTTAATTTCTTTGTTTTGATAATTGTCCTATGGCTATGTAAATGTTAATAATAAATGAAGTTGGATGAGAGGCATAGGAGAACTCTCTTGTGCTATTTTTGCAACATTTCTTTAATTTGTTCAAAATAAAAAGGTTAACAATTTGTTTACAGCAAAAAAAAAAAAACCCATAGTATGAGGTTTATAACTTATTTAGAAGAAAAATATATAATAATGGTGAAAAGGATGGGGAGAGGAATGTATAGAATTATTCCTTTGCATTAAGTAAGTGGTATAATATTAATTCAGAGTAGACCAATATGGTTGCATATTGTAATTTCCAGAATACCAGCAACAAAAGGGAGATATAGCAAAAGAGTAAAGAGTAAATGGAGAAGAAAAAGAGTAAATGGAGAAGAAATAGAAGGAAAGAAGAAAGAAATAAGCTGGGACAAATAGGAGACAAGAAACGAATGACAAAATGATAGAGTTAAACCCAACTATATCAATAATTACATTAATTACAGATGGATTAATCACTCCAGTTAAAAGGAAGACATTGTCAGACTGTATAAGAAAGGCAAGACCAACCCAATTATATGCTAATCTATCTACCAGAAAGTAAAAGCCACTTTAAATGGAAAGATCCTGATAGATTACTTTTAAAAGAATGGGAAAAAATATACGTACACAGATCATTGGAAAGCTGGCATGCCTGTCTTAATATCAATTAAATAGATTCTAGGACAAAAGATATTAGAGTTAAAGGACATTTTACAATGATAGAGTTCATCAAGAAGGCAAAACAATCTCAAGTGAGTATGTACCTAATAACAAAGTTTCTAAATTCATGAAGCAGAAACTAACAACACAGAGAAAGAAATAGGTAAATCCATTATTAGATTTGGTAATTTCAGCAATCTTATCTCCATAATTCATAAAATAGACAAAATCAGTAAGGTATGGAAGATTTGAACAGTATTAACCAGCTTAACCTGTTGAAATTTATAGTATACTACATCCAACGACTGTAGAAACTTGTTACCTTTATTTTTTTAATTTGTTTTTTTGCTTTTAAAATTTTCTTCCTCGCATTTGTATTTAAATTCAAGTTAGTTAACATACAGTGTAATAGTAATTTCAGGTGTAGAATTTGACAATTCATCACTTACATACAACACGAGTTCTCATCCACAGCAAGTGCCCTCCTTAGTACCCATCACCTATTCGACCTATTCACCTCCCTTATGTTTATTTGTTTTTTCTTTTTTTTTTAATGTTTATTTATTTTGAGAAAGAAAGCTCATGTTCATGTGAGCAGTGGGAGGGAGAGAGAGAATCCCAAGCTGACGGTGCGGAGCCCGACTTGAGGTTCAGTCTCACAGAACTGCGAGATCATGACTATGGCCAAAAATCGAGCCGATGTTTAACCAACTGAGCCACACAGGCACCCCCATTTGTTTTGTTTCTTAAATTCCATGTATGAGTGAAATCATATGGCATTAGTCTTTCTCTGACTTACTTCACTTAGCATAATAACTCTCTAGCTCCGTCCATGTTGTTTCAAATGGAAAGATTTAAAAAAAAATTTTTTTTAACATTTATTTATTTTTGAGAGAAAGAGACAGTGCAAGCAGGGGAGAGGCAGAGAGAGAGGGAGGCACAGAATCCAAAGCAGGCTCCAGGCTCCGAGCTGTCAGCACAGAGCCCGACATGGAGCTTGAACCCATGGACCGTGAGATCATGACCTGAGCTGAAGTTGGATGCCCGACTGACTGAGCCACCAGGTGCCCCAAAATGGAAAGATTTTGTTCTTTTTTAATGGCTAAATAATACTCCACTGTGGTGTGTGTGTGTGTGTGTGTGTGTGTGTGTACATACACATATATATACCACATGTTCTCTATTCGCTTATCAGTCAGTGGACATTTAGGCTCTTTCTATAATTTTGTTATTTATAATGCTGCTATAAACATTGGGGTGCATGTGCCCCTTAGAGTCAGTATTTTTTATCCCTTGGGTAAATACCTAGTAGTGCAATTGTTATATTGTAGGGTAGTTCTATTTTTAACTTTTTTTTTTCCATTTAAACAGTCCACTGTAGTCGTGAATTTATTTTATATCATTTGAGGGAGGTGGAATTTGGAGTTGATTACTACACAGTCTTCAACTACCTGGATATCCACCATAATATGTCTATTTAAAAAAATTTTTTTTTAATTTTATTTTTTTAATTTACATCCAAGTTAGTTAGCATATAGTGCAACAGTGATTTCAGGGATAGATTCCTTGACACCTTTTTTACTCATTTAGCCTATCCCCCTCCCACAACCCCTCCAGTAACCCTGTGTTTGTTCTCCTTATTTAAGGGTCTCTTATGTTTTGTCCCCCTCCCTGTTTTTATATTATTTTTGCTTCCCTTCCCTTGTGTTCATCTGTTCTGTGTCTTAAAATCTGCACATGAGTGAAGGAAGTCATATGATATTTGTCTTTCTCTGACTAATTTTGCTTAGCATAATACCCTCTAGTTCTATCCACATAGTTGCAAATAGCAAGATTTCATTCTTTTTGATTGTCGAGTAATACTCCATTGTATATATATATATATATATATATATATACCACATCTTCTTTATCCATTCATCCATCAATGGACATTTGGGCTCTTTCCATACTTTGGCTATTGTTGATAATGCTGCTATAAACGTTGGGGTGCACGTGTCCCTTCGAAACAGCACACCTGTATCCCTTGGATAAATACCTAGTAGTGCAATTGCTGGGTCATAGGGTAGTTCTATTTTTAATTTTTTAAGGAACCTCCATACTGTTTCCCAGAGTGGCTGAACCAGCTTGCATTCGCACCAGCTTGCATTCCCACCAGCAATGCAAAAGAGATCCTCTTTCTCCACATCCTTGCCAACATCTGTTGTTGCCTGAGTTGTTAATGTTAGCCATTCTGACAGGTGTAAGGTGGTATCTCATTGTGGTTTTGATTTGTATTTCCCTGATGATGAGTGATGTTGACCATGTTTTCATGTGTCGGTTGGCCATCTGGATGTCTTCTTTGGACAAGTGTCTATTCATGTCTTTTGCCCATTTCTTCAGTGGATTATTTGTTTTTTGGGTGTTGAGTTTGATAAGTTCTTTATAGATTTTGGATACTAACCCTTAATCTGATATGTTGTTTGCAAATATCTTCTCCCATTCCGTCAGTTGCCTTTTAGTTTTGCTGATTGTTTCCTTCGCCGTGCAGAAGCTTTTTATTTTGATGAGGTCCCAATAGTTCATTTTTGCTTTTGTTTCCCTTGCGTCTGGAGATGTGTTGAGTAAGAAGTTGCTGCGGCCATATTTTTAACTTTTCGAGCTGTCTCCATACTGTTTTCCAGAGTGGCTTGCACCAGTTTGCATTCCCAGCAACAGTGGAAATGGATTCCCCTTTCTCCACATCCTCGCTAACACTGTTTCCTGTGTTGTTAATTTTAGCCATTCTGATTGCTGTGAAGTGATACCTAGTTTATTTTTGCTTTTGTTCCCTTGCCTCAGGAGATATATCTAGTATGAAGTTGTTATGGCTGATGTCCAAGAGGTTACTATCTATGTTTGCCTCTAGGAATTTGATGGCTTCCTGTCTTATGTTAGGTCTTTTATCCATTTTGAATTTATTTTTGTGTATGGTATAAAACAGTGGTCCAGGGGCACCTGGGTGGCCCAGTTAGTTAAGTGTCTGACTTTGGCTCAGGTCATGACTCGCAGTCTGTGAGTTCAAGCCCTGCATCAGGCTCTGTGCTGACAGCTCAGAGCCTGGAGCCTGCTTCAGATTCTGTGTCTCCCTCTCTCTCTGTACCTCCCCTGCTCACATTCTGTCTGTCTCTCTCTCTCAGAAGTAAATAAACATTGAAAAAATTTAGAAAGAAAGAAAGAGGTCCAGTATCACTCTTTTGCATGTTGCTATCCAGGTTTCCGAACACTATTTGTTGAAGAGACTATCTTTTTTACATTAGATTCTTTTTCTGCCTTAAAAAAAAATTTTTTTTTAATGTTTATTTATTTTTGAGAGAGAGAGAGAGAGAGACAGGGCACAAGCTGTCAGAACCCGACACGGGGCTCGAACTCACGAACTGTGACATCATGACCTGAGCTGAAGTCAGACGCTTAACCAACTGAGCCACCCAGGCGCCCCTTTTTCTGCCTTCTTGAAGATTAGTTGGCCATATAGTTGTAGGTCCATTTCTGGGTTATCTATTCTGTTGCTTTGATCTATGTGTCTGTTTTTGTGCCAGTACTGTCTTAATGACTACAGTTTGTGATATAGCTTGAAGTCTGGAATTATGATGCCCCCAGCTTTTCTTTTCTTTTTCAAGTTTGCTTTGGCTGTTTGAGTGTTTTGTGGTTCCATACAAATTTTAGGATTGTTCTAGCTGTCAAAAATGCTGGGGGTATGTTGATAGGGATTGTATTAAATGTGTAGATTGCTTTGGGTAGTATAGACATTTTAACAATATTTGTTCTTCCAATCCATGAGCATGGAATATTTTATGTTTTTTTGTTCATCTTCAATTCTTTTCATCAGTGTTTTATAGTTTTCAGAGTACATTATCCTTCTTTAGTTAGGTTTATTCCTGGTTATCTTACGGTTTTTGGTGCAGTTGTAAATGGGACTGATTCCTTGATTTTTCTTTCTGCTGCTTCATTATTGATGTATAGAAATGCAACAGATTTCTGTATGTTGTTTTTGTATCCTGCAACTTTACTGAATTTGTGTATCAGCTCTAGCAGTTTTTTGCTGGAATCTTTGGGTTTTCTACGTAAAGTATGTTGTCTGCAAATAGTGAAAATTTGACTTCTTTCTTGCTGATTTGGATGCCTTTTATTTCTTTTTGTTGTCTGAATGCTGAGGCTAGGACTTCCAGTACTATGTTAAATAACAATGGTGAGTGTGGACATCCCTGTCTTGTTTCTGACTGAAGAGAAAAAGCTCTCAGTTTTCCCCCATTGAGGATGATACTAGTTGTGGGTTTTTTGTATATGGCTTTTATTATGTTGAGGGGTTTTACATGAATGGATGTTGTACTTTGTCAAATGCTTTTTCTGAATCTAGTGAAAGGATCATATGGTTTGTCTCATTTTATTATGTGGTGTTTCATATTTACTGATTTGTGACTATTGAACCACCCTTGCAGCCCAGGAATAAATCCTACTTGATCATGGTGAATGATTCTTTTAATGTACTGTTGGATTCAATTTCCTAGTATTTTGTTGAGAATTTTTGCATCCATGTTCATCAGGGATATTGGCCTGTAGTTTTCTCTTTTTTAGTGGAGTCTTTCTGGTTTTGGAATGAGTTTGGAAGATTTCCTTCCATTTCTTTTTTTTTTGGAACTGTTTGAGAAAAATGGGTATTACCTCTTCTTTAAATGTTTGATAGAATTTGCCTGTGAAGCCATCTATTCCTGAACTTTTGTTTGTTGGGAGTTTTTTGATTACTGATTCACTTTCTTTACTGGTTATCAGACTGTTCAAGTTTTTTATTACTTTTTCAGTTTTGGTAATTTATATTTTCTAGGAGTTTATCCATTTCTTCTAGGTTGTCCAATTTGTTAGGATATACTTTTCCATAATATTCTCTTATAATTGTTGTATTTTTGTAGTGTTGTTTGTGATCTCTCTCAGTCGTGATTTTATTTATTGGGGTCCTTTTTCTTTTCTTTTTGATAAGTCTGCTAGAGATTTATCAATTTTATTAATTTTTTCACAGAACCAGCTCCCAGTTTCATTAATCTGTTCTATCATTTTTTAGTTCCTGTGTCATTTATTTCTGCTCCCATCTTTACTATTTCCCTTCTCTCTTTAGCCTTCGTTTGTTTATCTCTTTCAACCTCCTTTAGGTATAAAGTTAGGTTGTTTATTTGAGATTTTTCTTGCAACTTGAGGTAGGCCTGTGTTGATATATACTTTCCTCTTTGTGATGCTTTTGCTTCATCACAAAGGTTTCAGACCGTTATGTTCTCATTTTCATTTGTTTCTATTTTTAAAATTTCTTCTTTGATTTCCTGTTTGACCCATTCATTCTTTTTTTTTTTTTTTTTTTTTATTTTATTTTTTTTTTTTTTTTTTTATTTTTGGGACAGAGAGAGACAGAGCATGAACGGGGGAGGGTCAGAGAGAGAGGGAGACACAGAATCGGAAACAGGCTCCAGGCTCCGAGCCATCAGCCCAGAGCCTGACGCGGGGCTCGAACCCACGGACCGCGAGATCGTGACCTGGCTGAAGTCGGACGCTTAACCGACTGCGCCACCCAGGCGCCCCTGACCCATTCATTCTTTAGTAGCATGTTGTTTAACCTCCATGTATTTGTGGTCTTTCCAAATTTTTTGTTGTGGTTTACTTCCAGTTTCATAGCATTGTGGTCAGAAAATATGCATGGTATGATTTGTCTTTTTGTGCTTGTTGAGGCCTGATTAGTGACCTAATATATGATCTATTCTGGAGAGTGTCCCATGTGCACTTGAAAAGAATGTTTATTCTGCTGTGTTAGGATGAAATATTCTGAATATATCTGTTAAGTTCATCTGGTTCAGTGTGTCATTCATTTTTTTTTTATGTTTACTAAACCTAATTTTATTTTATTTATTTTTTTGACTCAGTAAATATTTTATTTTTTGCCTTTTTTTATATTAAATATAATTTATTGTCAAATTGGTTTCCATACAACACCCAGGGCTCATCCCAACAGATGCCCTCCTCAATGCCCATCATCCACTTTCCCCTCTCCCCCACCCCCCATCAACCCTGTTTGTTCTCAGTATTTAAGAGTCTCTTATGGCTTGCCCCCTTCCCTCTCTTTAACATTTTCCCCCCCTTCCTCTCCCCCATGGACTTCTGTTAAGTTTCTCAGGATCCACATATGAGTGAAAACATATGATATCTGTCTTTTTCTGCCTGACTTATTTCACTTAGCATCATACTCTCCATTTCCATGCACATTGCTGCAAATGGCCAGATTTCATTCTTTCTCATTGCCAGGTAGTATTCCATTGTATATATAAACCACATCTTCTTTATTCATTCATCAGTTGATGGACATTTAGGCTCTTTGCACAATTTGGCTATTGTTGAAAGTGCTGCTATAAACATTGGGGTGCAAGTGCCCCTATGCATCAGCACTCCTGTATCCCTTGGGTAAATTCTTAGCAGTGCTATTGCTGGGTCATAGGGCAGATCTATTTTTAATTTTTTGAGGAACCTCCACACTGTTTTCCAGAGTTGCTGCACCAGTTTGCATTCCCACCAACGGTGCAAGAGGGCTCCCATCTCTCCACATCCTCTCCAGCATCTATAGTCTCCTGATTTGTTCATTTTAGCCACTCTGACCAGTGTGAGGTGGTATCTCAGTGTGGCTTTGATTTGTATTTCCTGGATGATGAGTGATGTTGAGCATCTTTTCATGTGTCTGTTGGCCATCTGGATGTCTTCTTTAGAAAAGTGTCTATTCATGTCTTCTGCCCATTTCTTCATTGGAGTATTTGTTTTTCGGATGTGAAGTTTGGTGAGTTCTTTATATCTGTGTGTCATTCAAAATCATTGTTTCATTGTTGCTTTTCTGCCTAGATGATCTGTCCGTTGATGTAAGTGGGGTGTTAAAGTCCCCTAGTATTATTGTATTATTATCTTGAGTTCTTTTATGTTTGTTATTGATTGTTTTATATATTTGGGTACTCCAGTATTGAAGGCATAAATATTTATAGTTATTAGATCTTTTTGTTGGATAATCTCCTTTATTATGATATAGTATCCTTCTTCATCTCTTATTACAGTCTTTGGTTTAAAATCTGGCTTGTGTGAAACTGTGCAGCCACTCTCGGGAACAGTATGGAAGTTCCTCAAAACAAGTAAAAATAGAACTACCGTATGATCCAGCAATTGCACTGTTAGGTATTTACCCAAAGGATACAAAAATACAGATTTGAAGGGGTACGTTCACCCCAATGTTTATAGAAGCATTATCAGCAATGGCCAAACTATGGAGAGAGCCTAAATGTCCATCAACTGATAAATGGATAAAGAAGATATGGTGTATACACACAGACACACATACACACACCCTGGAATATTACTAAGCCATCAACAGGAATGAAATCTTGCCATTTGCAGTGACGTGGGTGGAGTTAGAATGTATTATGCTGAGGGAAATAAGTCAGTCAGAGAAAGACAAATTCCATATGATTTCATTCATATGTGTAATTTAAGAAACAAAACAGATGAACATATGGGTAGGGGGGTGGAAAAAGAGAAGAAAGGGTAACAAACTACAAGAGACTCTTAATGATAGAGAACAAACTGGGTTGGTGGAGGGAGGTCGGTGGGAGATGGGCTAGATGAGTGATGGGTACTAAGAAGGTCACTTGTTTTGATGAGGACTAAGTGTTGTATATAAGTAATGAATCACTGAATTCTGCTCCTGAATCCAATATTGTACTGTATGTTAACTAAAATTTAAATTAAAAATATAATAAAATCTAGCTTGTCTGATGTAAGTATTGCTACAGTGTCTTTCTTTTGACTTCCTTTGCATGATAAATATTTCTGCATCCCCTCACTTTCAATCTGTGGGTGTCTTTTGGTCTAAAATGAGTCTCTTGTAGGCAGCATATAGCTGGGTCTTAGGTTTTTATCCATTCTGACACCCTCTATCTTTTGATTGAAGTGTTCAATCCACTTACATTCAGAGTAACTATTGATAGATACGTATTTAGTGCCATTTTATTACTTGTTTTGTTGTGATTTCTGGAGATTTTCTCTTCCTTTGTCACTCTTGTTCTTTCCTTCCCACTCAAAGAATCCCTTTTAATTAAATTTCTTGCAGCGCTGAGTTAGTGGTCATGGACTCCTTTAGTTTTTATTTGGGCAGTCCTTTGTCTCTCCTTCTGTTGTGAATGATAGCCTCGCTGGGTAGAGTATTCTTGGCTACAGATTTTTCCCATTCAGCACATTGAATAAATTATACCACTCCCATCTGGCCTGCCAAGTTTCTGTGGAGAGGTCTGCAGCTAGCTTTATGGCTTTTCCCGTGTAAAGTTAGGGACTTCTTCTGTCTTGCTGCTTTTAGGACTTTTTCTTTATCACTATTTTTGCAAATTTAACTACAGTATGTCTTGATGTTTGCCTGATTTTAATGGGAGTTCCCTGTGCCTCCTGGATTTGGATGTGTGTTTCCTTCCCCAGATTAGGGAAGTTTTCAACTATATTTCCTTAAATAAATCTTCTCCTTTCTCTCTCTCTCTCTCTCTTCCTCTCTCTCTCTCTCTCTCTCTCTCTCTCTCTCTCTCTCTCTCTCTC
>NW_026057667.1:0-21964 GCF_023721935.1 Panthera uncia
GGGGCCCCGCGGCCAATGGGCTGCCGCCCGGCCGAGGCCACGCCCCCGCGGCCCCCCGGCCCGGGGGCTGCCGGGGGGGGGGGGGGGGCGGCCGCGGGGAGCCCGGGCCGGGGGTCGCGGCCAGGCGGGCCCCGCGTGATCCGCTGCCCGGGCCCGCGCCGCCCCCGCGCCGGGGGTGGGAGGGGGCGTGGCCTCGGCCGGGCGGCAGCCCATTGGCCGCGGGGCCCCGGAGAGAGCCGTGCTGGCCAATCAGCGCCCGGCCACGGCCGTAATTGCCTCGCGGCGGGGCGAGCGCCGCGCCGGGCGTGAGTGAGGGTGCGCGCGCTCGCGAGTGTGGTATGTGCGGGTGTGCGCGCGTGTGGAGGTGCGTGTGCGAGCGGGGCGTGAAGACCCCGCGACTCCCAAGCACCGCCAGAGGCCGGGCCACAGCCGGCTTCAGGGCTGCGAGGCTGCGGCCGGTTTCGGTGCCCACGCGTAATAAAATGTTTTCAGTGCCCCGGGGGGTGCATGGAACCCTCTCGTTCCCGGGCTCAGCCTCTGAGCGTAAGGAGGTGTTCGCCCCCACCCCCACCCCTGTGGCCCCGCCCGCTGCGCGCCCGCTCCCCGGGAGGCTCGGGCCTTAGGAAGGGGGTGGGGGCGAGAGCCAGTGCCCCTGGCCGCTCAGGTCTTGGGGGGGGGGGGCAGGCCCCATCCCTCACTGAGCCTCCGTTTCTAGACTCTGAACCCGTGGGGAGTCTCGTCCGGTTCCTGCAGCAGGGAGCGCGGCGACAGAAATGCGTCCCGGCCCACGCCGCCACCTCGGGGCTGTGTCAGCTCCGCCCGGGAGCAGGTGACGGCCCAGCCACCGGGTCGCAGCGCGGTCGCGCGGGTGGAGCCGGCTTCACCGGACGCGGGTTATCTCCGAAGGAGAGCTACATCCTGCCTCCCAGTGCCAGCCGGGGTGGCTCCTGTCCAACCGCGTGCTGCCCGCGTTCTCCCGGGACGGCTGCAGGCCGGCCCCCCGGCGCTCCGAGTTTCAGATCAGCCACGGCGGCCGGGAGCATCAACCCCATTTTCCAGAGGGGAAAACAGAGGCGAGGCGAGGAGAGACCACACCGTCTGGTAAGTGGCTCTGACAGGCCTGAATTCCGGCGGTCGGGGCCTGGGGTCGGACGGGGGAGCGGAGTGGCAAGGCCGCGGAGCCGGCCCGGACGAGGCGTAGCCCGCGGGATTCTGCCGGCCTGCGGCCGCGGAGGTGAAACGCTGCGCACCCGTGTGCCTTTTCTGGAGTGCCTGCAGGAGCCGGCTTGCCCTGGCCCGTCTCACCAGCCCCTGGTTTTCTCCCCGCGGCTGATGGGAAGGACCTCTGGGGGGTTAGGGGGTTTCTGCAGCCTCAGGAACCAGATGCCGGGCCCATCTTCTCTGGCCCTCACATCGGGCCCCAGAAGGGGCAAAGCCTGGCGGTGACAGGGGCTCTCCCCAGCCTGGAGGCAGACACGGAGATGAGGGCTCTATCCCCCTTTTTGTAGATGAGGACGCTGTGCAAGAGTGGAGAGAGCTGGGGTCTCCAAGTATTACACTCTGGGGGCTCCCGGGGTCAGGGAGACTCCAAGGGGTCGAGCCGGAAGGGGCTGAGCCAAGGGGAGAGCTGGCAACCCCAGTCGTTTGGGAAGAGAAGTGCCAGCCGGGTGGGTGGGAGCTGACCACACGGTCTAATCAGAGGGCATTTCTGAGAGTCGGGGAAACTGAGGCCCGAGAGGTGCCCAGATAAGAAGACAATGGCTGTGGGGACGTAACCACCCACTTTAAGGGAGATGTCCTGGGCCCTCCTTCAGCACGCTTCTCGAACCTCAAGCCTGAGAGTCTGGTGCCCTCACTGCCGTGATTTCCAAGCGTGGGGGCTTCCTCCGGAGTCTGGGTTCAGTTCTCTTTGCTCTCCAGTTGTGTGGCCGGGGCGGGGGTGGGGGGCGCCCCGCGGTGACAGGCTGTTGGGAGGGGGGCTGGGTGCGCCCAGGCGGGGGACCCAAGCCTCAGTGCTCTCTTGCCAGGGTCGCCCCCCTGCCTCTGCCGCGCCGCCGGGTCGGGGACGGGCTGAAGGCGAGCGGAGGAGCGTGGGCCTTCTCGTGTCTCCCACACGGGCCTTGTGGGGGTTGCAGAAGGCGCTTCCCTGACGCGGGCACGGGGCAGCGGCGGGGGCGCCCGGCGCTGGGTCCCCGAGACGGTCACGACAACGGTGACGGCGGAGCCCCAGCGCGCGAGGCGGGCAGTGCAGAGCCGCAGTTGGTCGCCGCTGGGCCGTGGGGTCGGCCAGGGAGGCGAGAGGTCGCCCGCCGCGTGGCGCTTGCCCAGGCCTCCCGCTGCTGTGCACAGGGCCGGTCCCAGAGCCGGAGCGGAGGGCAGCCCTGCATCGAGGTGGGAGGAGAGGCCAGTTCTGAGGCAGGACCGTCTGCAGAGGCGGGAACCGGGGATCGCCACCACCGAGGCTGCGTGCGTTCAGACCCGCAGGCAGCTCTGAGGGGCTGGCCCTTCTCCGGCCCGGACGGTGTCCGGCACTCCTCCCTGGGGGCACTGTCTGGAGACTGTCGCCACCGCCTAGGGCCCTGAGCCCAGGTTCTGGCGCTCAGAGGGCCAGAGCTCACGTTTGCCATCCCCTGTGGGCAGGCTCTGGGCAGAGAGACTCCTGGGGCACAAAAGTAGAGCGTGCCTGTGTCTCCGTGTCTGTGAGGCACCCCACAGCCGCCCCCGCTTATTTCTTCTCTGTCCGTTCCTGTCCTTCCTTCCCCCCTCTGGGTCTCTCTCTCTCTCCCCTGTGCAGTGGGACCACGGTGGGATCCCAGCAAACCTTCCTAGAGGACGCCGGGTGGTCTTCTCAGCTGGACAGTGAGCAGGGGCTGTGCCCTGGCACCTGTGTCCCAAGTGCCTAGCTCAGAGCTGGTCGTCAACGGTGCCCTGCAAGGCAGAGACGCGGTCGTGGGAATAATCCCGGAAGGTCCCATCGGGAGTCAGCAACCTGCAGCCGGTCTCCACCTGCTTTGTTTGGTCTTAATAAGCTGTTTGGGGAGGGTGGTTGGAATAATTTCAGGGAACGTCCACTTAAAAATTTTTTAATGTTTACTTAACTTTTGAGAGAGGGAGAGAAGAACGTGAGTGGGGAAGGGGCAGAGACACAGAGACACAGAATCCCAAGCAGGCTCCAGGCTCAGGCTCGGAGCTGTCAGCACGGAGCCTGACGCAGGGGCTCGAACTCACAAACTGCGAGGTCACGACCTGAGCCGTGCTTAAGCGACTGAGCCCCCCCCCCCCCCCCGGGCGCCCCGGGAATGTCCACTTTTGAATTACAATTCGTCTTAACTCGTGCTTCCCTCCTCGCTCACCCCTATCCCTTTGGCCTTAGCTCACCCTCATGCCCGCCGCACCCCCACCCCGTGCCCTGTGTATGTACCTTCCCTGTCCCTTATTTTCCCCCCTGAAAGTAAAAGTTTAAGATCCGTGCTGATCCGCGTGGCACGGATTTGTAAATCACTGGGTACTGACCCAACTGCCCTGCCGCCTTGTGCTGGTTATTATGGCTGCATCACACACTTCCCCCAAACTTAGGGGTGTACAACAACCACGTGGGGTCCGGGGCTTGGGATGCCTTGCCTCCTGTGCATGATGTCGGGGCCTTGGCGGGAACACTCGAAGACTTAAACAGACGCATCTGAAGCCCGGTGGCTCATTCATCTGGGGCTGAGGCTGGGTCTCCTCCACGAGACCTGGCTTCCACACCACTTGGGTTCCCAGACCCAACGTGGAGGGGCTGAGGGGGAGGGAGAGGGGGGTGGGAGGGGAGAGTGAGGGGGAGGAGGAAGGAGGAGGGAGGAGGTGCAGGGGAGGGAGAAGGAGAGGGGTGGAGAGCCAGCCCTCCCGCCATTGTGCGTATCACGGGGAGGGGCAGACCTGCCTGTCTTTCTGAGAGTGGCGTAGGGGTGCGTGCCCCCGGATGGCGCTCCCGGGTGGGGGTCTGGACAGATGCGCCATCACTCAGCACCTCAGAAAGACGGTTCGGAGCAGCCCTCCCGGTGTCCCTGCCCTCACCAGCACTTGCTGGTACCGACTTTCCTCTGTGGCCCTGTGGCGGGGGGGGGGGGGGGGCGGGGAGCCAGGTTGTTTTAGGTAGCAGTTCTCTGGTTATTCCTAGCATGAGGTCGCTGCACACCAGGGGCAGGGGTGTGAAGGGGGACCTGCTGCCGGGGAGGAGAGAGCGGGGATGGGTTACAGTCGAGAGGACCTGTGTGCGGAGAGCTAGAGCATAGGGTTCTTAGTTTGCAGAGCAACAGGGAGCCACTGAAGGTCGTATAACCAGGGAGGTGTCAGGGCTAAAGCAGAGCCGTAGGAGTAGCCCGGAAGGGATGGCAAAGTGGATGGGAGATGGCCAAGCCCAAGGGAGGGTCCAAGTGAGGGCAGCGGTCGTGCCAAGGGGCCCCGTCTCCAGGGTCCGTCAGCGGGTGCGGGTGCGGGGGGGCCCGAGCGGGGCCGCGGGCAGAGCCCCAGTGCCTCCTTACCGGCCTGTCAGCTGGTCTGCTCCCCACGTCACAGCCAGCGTGAAGTGTCCTCGAGGCTGTCCGGATGCGCAATCAGGCACTGAGCTCAGCTGCTGAGCCCCCCTCCGTGGCCATGGGCCCGACCCTGCCCCCGACACCCCTGCTGGGAAGCCAGGATAAGGGCGTCCACCGCGAGGGGCTGGTGGGGGAGATCATGGCGCAGGCTGGTCTTGTAATCCAAATGTTTGCTCTCAGAAAGACCAAATGTCTGAAAATTATTCGGGCTGCGTTTGAGGCTCGAGCCACATCCCTCCTTGCGAAAGTCCCCCGTTTTAAGCACTCGAAAGAGGAAGCTAATTAGGAAGCTAATTTTCGTAAGGCGTCAAGGGGATGGTTCCCCTCCCTGGGGTGGGAGAGGGAGAAGGAGCAGGGGGGGAGGAGGAGGGAGTGGGGGGAGGGGAGAGCAGGGGTGGGAGGAGCAAGATGGCATCCTGGGCACCGTAGCCCGTGGAGCAGGGGGGTGTGAGCATCACCCCGCCAACCGCCAACCGGCACTGCCCAGCCAGTCCTGAAGACACCCCCTCCCCATGGAAGCGCCCGGAAGGGGCCCAGCCCTTCCCACTGACAGCTCACGTGAGAGGGGCCAGATGAAAAGATGTGCCAACCCCTGTCCCCTTGGGGGGGTCAGCGGCCCTGACAGAGCCCCCCTGGGAATGGGGAGCCTTGCGAAGAGGCACCTCCATCCCCAACCGTCAGGGCCTTTGTGGGGAGCACCCGCCTGGGCCCGAGCCGGGCCGGCCCCCTCTGCTCACCCCTACCCCAGGCTTGGTGGCCGCATCCTGTCCTGTCCTGTCCTGTCCTCTCCTCTCTTGGGGTGAGCACCCACCTGATTCCCACGCCTCCCCCCGCCCCAGAGCAGACGCCCCCGAACCCTGGACCTTGCTGATAACTCTCACTCACGAGGCGGTACGTTTTCTCCCCAACGTTTTATTCTGAAAACTTTCAAACGTGCGAAAGTTGAAAGAATTGGCCAGAGAACACCCAAACGCCTACATCTAGATTCTTCCCGTTAGCACGTTTGCTTTTCCACATCTGCTCGTCTATCCGGCCCTCTGTCCACCCGTCAGGTTGTTGTTTTTTTTTTTTTTTTTTCCTCAGCGCATTTCAGGGCCATGTGAGAATTTGGGTCCCGGCCCTGCAGAGCGCCCACCGCTGGGACCCAGCGAGCAGCACTTTCTCCCGCGGGAAATGCGCATAACCAGGCTCCCTGGGGCCAGAGACAATGTCTGCAAAACTGCCGCTCCAGAAAACACTCCTTGGATGGACATGTCAGGGCTATTTGGGAGCGTGATGATGTGTTGCATAGTTGCACCTGGCCGGATGCTGCCGGTTCCTGCGACGCTGTGGTCTCTGAGGCTCGGGGGTGCAGGCACGTCTGGGTCCAGTATGAAGGGGACCGTCCAGGGGAAGCAGGGCTTGGTTTCCTCAATGGAGCAGACTTGTGCTCAGAGTTACATCCCAGCCACTGGGGACCCTCAGACAGCTTGGGCTGCCCGTGACCTTGATGGGAAGTGACTTGGAGAAATGAGTCTGGAATAAGGGTGGGGACCACAGTGTGGGGAACCTCTTCCCAGGAGCTGGGGGGGAGTTTCTGGAAACCTCACCCGGCCAGCGCCAGCGTGGGAACCCCACGGTCTGGCGGGCTCGCCCCTTTTGGTCCTGGAAGGGATGGCCCAGCAGGCCGCGTTTGTGCCCCACCCCCGTGCAGGGTGCCAGCTGGAGCCTCTTCCCAGGAACGTCCCCCTACACTGCTCGGTGTCCCTGCCGCAGGGCCCCACCCCTCGCCCTCCCCACACACGGTAGTCAGTCCCACGCCCAGCCCAGCGGGTTCAGCGAGCACTTCCCGGAGCCCCAGCTGTGGGCAGGCCCCGTCTGGGGCTTCATACGTGTGACCTCACGACGCTCACAACCCCCCCTCCCCCAGAAAGACCGTGGGCAGGGCCGTGGACCACCCGGAGGTAACTCACTGCCACAGGCCACGATGGAGAACCACCGAGAGCCCACGCGGGGAGCTGGGTATGTAAATAGTACGGTGATTCCTCGCCACGCTGCCTCCTCCTGCAGCCTGGGATAGAAGGGGGTGCTCTCGATAGCGGACCCCCGCCTGCGGGAATGGGGGGGAAGGAAGCAAGCCGGAGCACAGAAGGTGAGAAATTGGGCCGAGGGGGGCAAGTACCACGAGGTCCATATACACACACCCCCCCACATAAGGTATGTTAGCTTCTACTCCCCTGCGCCCGCTTCTGTGAGGGGCTAAATCGCGTCCCCCCGAAATTTCTGTGTTGAAGCCTTAACCCCAGTGCCTCAGAATGTGACCCGAGCTGGGGACAGAGTCCTCAGATTTGGGGGCAGGTGTGATTAGTTAAGATGACGTCACACTGGAGTCGCCGAGCCTCTGATCCTGGTGTCCTTCTAGAAAGAGCACGCTGAAGAGGCAGACGCACGCACGGGGCTGGCACAGGGAGGACTGGAGCTAACGCCCACACCCCACCGGGAGCCTTCTGGGGAGCGCGGCCCCGGGACACCCCCATCTCGGACTTCTGGACTCCAGAGCTGAGGGACAGTCGCTCTCTGCCGTCCTGAGCCCCCAGCATGTGGCCCCGAGTTCCAGCAGCCCCCGCGTGAGTACAGCCTTGGTGTTTGTGGGAAGGGACGGGGCGGGGGGGGGGGGGGGCTTGGGTGACGCTCCGTCCCGGAGACGAGGGTGGGACGGTGCCGGCTGTCCTACTCCTTGCACCTTGGCGCAATTTGGGTTTTGTGCCAGGTGCGAGCATTACTGAATTTAAACAAAGAAATGGAGAAAGACGTCCCCAGAGTGATCCCCTGGGGGGGAAGAGTGGTGAGGGGCATCCTGCCGGGGCCACCCCGCGGTGGAATGGGGGGGAGGGTGTGGGGGAGAGGTCGGGGACCCCAGGGGGGGCGGAGGGGGCCGGCGAGGTCAGGACTGTCGGGGCACCGAGCCCCCGACCCAGGGAAGCACGGGCCGAGGGAGTCCCCCGAGGCCGGCCCCTGGGCCACACGGATGAGGGCGTCCCCGAGGGCCCCCCCCCTGGCCCAGGCGAGGCGCCTGCCCCGCTCCCCCGGCCCTCTGGGGCCCTCACCCCAATCTCTTTCCACCGCAGAAGAACTTTCGTATCATATAAATAATACATGCCCGGCACGGAGGATCTGGAGATGTGAAAAGTCCGCGATGATGTAAAGGAGGTAATGCAGGCCATCTGGACACCCGCCACCCCGAGACCCGCCCCTAGGGCTCGGCGGCCCCCTGGCTTCTCCTGCTCCCCTTGGGGCGCACGGCCACCCCCCACGCCCCCCGCTCACTTCGAGCCCTGCCCCGCACACTCGCCCCCACCCCTCACACACGCACACACACCCCTCACACACCCACGCCCCATACACACACGCTTACACACTCAATCTGCTCCTGTCACACACACACACACGCGCGCACCCCCTCATACCCATGTACCTACTCGTACGCGCTCACGTAATCTACAAGCACGTATAACACGCGTGCACACCCACTCTCACCCCCGTCCGCCCCCCACACTCACACCCACACGCACACCTCTCCCCACACACCCTCACGCATCTGCACACCCCTCCACGCCTCCACACGGCCACCCTCACAGCACGCCCCCCACCCCCGCACCCACACATCTGCCCCCTGTCTGTGCCCCTTGCACGCACAGGTGGACGCCCTGTCTGTGCCCCTTGCGCGGCCTTGGGCTCACGTGCATTCTGCCGTGGTCGCCCTCAGTGTCCGCCCCCCACACCTTGTGCCCCTGCAAACCCACGCCGCCCACCTGGGGGCACCTCCCCCCCCCCCCCCCCCCCCCGGACCCACTCAACCCCACACAGACCCGCGGAGACACAGACGTGCGTGGCGGCAACGGCAGATGCCCGAGGGTCTCGGAGTCGCTGCTCAACTCGGGCTCCGTCCGGGGCGTGGCTTCGTGCGCGGCTCGGCTGTCACCCGCGTGGCGGCTGCGCCCATCCCGTGGCAGGTGGGCCGCACTCTCCCCCGCCTTCCTTTCCACGCGTTGACCTAGTGTCCGGCTTCACGGGACGCTGGGTTTGCGTCCTCTCCCGCGGGAGCGTGTCCCTGTCCCCTTAGGTGTGGCTCCCTCTGTGTCTATGGGACAAAACCCCGCAGCAGGACTGAGGGGCCCAGTAGCACGTGCGTGTGCCTGATACGCTTTTCCACCCTGCTTTTCCAGCCGGCTGCCATGCTTCACACCTGCACCAGCCCCGAACGGGGCGCCTCTCCTCCGCACCCCTGCCGACAGGCCGCGTACCTCCTTTTTCTTTCTTTTCTTTTTTTGCCAGACGAATGGGCATACAGCGGCACCTAAGTTGAGGGACTGTCCCTGCCCCTCGCCTTCGTCACCCCCCACCGGGCCCCCTTGTGGGTGGACGGGCAGTTTAGAACCGGAAAGGGAGCACTGCGTTTGGAGTCCAGCCAGCGCACACAGCTGCTGTGCACTGATGAGATTATACCTTCTCCTCCCTCCTCCTGCCCCCTCGGAGCCCGGACCGCCCACCCCACGCTCGCCCCCTCGAACCCCGATCAGTGACATTGCCATCAGCAGGCACCACTGCCCCCCAGCCTCCTAGCCCCTGGCCCAAGGCTCCGAGCCCCCCCACCCCCCCCCCAGGGAGGGGCAGTCAGCACCCCGCTCACCCCGCTGCCCCGGTCCAGTGAGCCTTCTTGCCCGACGGAGGGGCGAATTGAGAGTGAATCGCTTCCCAGTCCTTCTGTCATCATCTGCCCTCCAGCCTGGGCTGCTCCCGACCGACGTTAGGCCAGGACTGGAGGCTCGGCCCCGGGAGACCCTACCGACGCCAGCTCCTCCTCGTCCGAGATGCTCTCCCGCGCCGTGCCGCGTCTCGCGACAGGGCCTGCTGGGAACATCCGCTCCGCCCTTGGCAGAAGCTTGATACCTCAAGTGTGACAAAGATTTTGAAGGAGAGGAGGCTCGGGTTTCCTCCCTGGCCCCGCCCGAGCTCCGTGGGGCTGCGAGCCCCCCCCCCCCCGCCGGCCACCAGCATTCCTGTTTGGGGGTGCCCGGCCCTGGCCACACTACTAAATCACAAACTGGGCCCCTTAAAACAACAGAAATGTATTGTCTCAGAGTCCAGGGGGCCAGAAGTCCGACATCGGTGTTGCTGGGCTTAAATCAAGTGTCCACATGGTCGTGTTCCTCTGGGGTTCTAGGCAGTGATGGCCTTGTGGCCGCCCTGCCCCACCTCTGCCTCTGTCTTCCCTCTGTGTGTGTCTGTGTGTGTGTGTGTGATCTCTGTCTCCCGTTTATTAGCATAGTGTAATTGCATTTAAGGCCCATGTGGGTAATCCTGGATAATCTCAACATCCTCGACTAATCACAGCTACAGAGACCCTTTTCGCACCCAAGGTCACGTGTGTGTGTTCTGGGATTAGGACTGCCGTCTCTGGGGGACGTTATTCAGCCCACGACGCCACCTACGTCCTCACCAGCCCCCAGTGCGGCCGCTTGGGCCGGGGTCCCTCCACACTTACCGGGTACACCCGTCGTCTGCTCTTTGGGCCTGGGGGAGGCAAGCCAGAAGGCGGGCTTGAAGCCACGCCCGGACATCATCCTGGAAAACTAATTCAGAGGGAGGGTCCCGAACAACGGCTCAGTGTAGAATCTTCCTAACAGGGGTCATCCACCTGCTGCTCGCACACCTCTCCTAACAGGGAACTCACTACCACACAAGATCGCCCACCACCTCTTTCCCTGCTCCTGCCATCCCCTTTACTCACACTCGTGAGGATGAACAGAAATATTGGGCCTCGGAAGCCGGGTCCCAGCTTGTGTGAGCGACGGTATGTGAGAGCCCACTCGCTCCGAGGAAGAGGAGAGATCCAGGCCGGTGCACAGACTTGGGGCTGAGGCAGGCTGGAGCCAGGCTGGCCGTCCAGGGGAGTGTGTGTGTCTCTGGAGAGGAGCTGTGGGCCCAGACATCCGCTCCCTTCCTCGACAAGACCCCGTTTCCAGTGTCAGACAAGTCACGCTACGGCTGCGTGGTTGGGATCCCGTCTGGCCCCCTGCACGTGGCTCCTGCTGCTGGCTTCTCCCCGGGGCTCCCTCCTTGGGCTGAGCCCACGCGAGGCTGGCCAGAGTCTGCCTGGGGACAGCCGTGTGGATTGGACACGCAGGGGTGGGCAGGGAGGGGAACCCCTTGGTGGCGGGGAGGGCGCGCTGGATTGCTGGGCTCCCGCGCCCATCGGGTCCGACGTGCGGCTCACCTGACTTCACACGACACCCCAAACCCGTGCCGTCGAGGAGCGTCGGGTGATGGCAGCTTTCCTGAACGCTTCATGCCTGAGGGGGTGGGGCGGGGTCCAGTCCTGCCTGCGCCCCTCAGTTAGAAGCCTCTGTCCACGTGCGCGCCCCTCAGGCTGACAGCAAGCCCGACGCCGCGCCCCGCCGTGCCGTCCCCTGCGCCCTCACCCCTCCGCCGGGCCCCCAGGGGTGTGGTCCTGCCTCCTGGCGGGTCTCTAACCTCACCCAGTGCCCGCAGCCCCTGTGCTTACCACTCTTCCTGACGGGTGAAGCTTCCGGCTTCTGTGGGGCACCCCAAAAGGACCAGTCCGGCGGGGGGCACGAGGTGGGAGGCGGAACAGGTTGTACCGCGTCCCGGCTGCAGGCGGAAACCAGCGGCCGCCACGTGCAAGGCGGGGCCTGGTCCTCAGCCCACAGTGTCCCCAGCGGCTCGTGGCACAGCGACAGTGGTTTGCAGAACCAGCCGGAAAGTAACTCCCGAATAAATGCGTCCAGAAACAGCGAGGGTCCAAATCGCCTTACATTACATTCCCGGGGCCAGGGGAGGACGTGCTAAAACAAAACAGCTTCTTGGACCCGAATCTCTAAATAAACCAGATTTTGCTGGAATTCTGCAGCGCAGAGGAGGTAGGCACCTAAGGCTAATTTATTCTGAAAGCTTAAAAAGCAGAAGCCACGCAGGGGCTGGAGGAGCGGGTCCTGTCCCAACAGCACCACCTTGAGGACACTTCGGGAACTGGCTCGAAGGAACACCCTTCCCGGCCGAGGTGTGCGAATGGGCGCTTTCCCCCTCAGGACCGCCCTGCGTCCTCACACCATCCCTACGGAAAAACACGGTGCGGGAGGGGTCCCGAGGCCCCAGCGTCCTTCTCACCCAAGCTTTGTGACCCAGCACGTAGCCACGGAAGAACAGCGTCTCCCCCAAGACCCAGAATCCATCAAGGACGAGATCGCCGCCACATGGGGCCCAAGTTCAAGGCCAGCAGCAGCCTTGGCATCCAGGGGAGCCCATGTTTTGTTGGCTGTTTCTGAGCCCACGGTTAGCGGAGGCGGCCCGCGGCGGTGGGGGTGGGGGTGGGGGTGGGGGTGGGGGTGGGGGTGGGGGGGGAGTGCCCAGCCTGGCCGTGTCTGGTACACGTTTCAGTGGAAATCTCACTTTCATTTCCTCTTCCTAAAACCAGAACCAAGGTGGAGGGCAGAGAGCCCTCCACGGTTCGTGGGTTCAAGCCCCACGTCGGGCTCTGTGCTGACAGCTCGGAGCCTGGAGCCCGCTTCGGATTCTGTGTCTCCCTCTCTGTCCCTCCCCTGCTCATGCTCTCTCTCTGTCTCTCAAAAATAAATAAATGTTAAAAAAAATATTTTTTAATGTAATTCCCAGACAGGGGCCGTGATCAGACCCCAGCCGCGCCCTCCCCCTTCCACCGAGGGGAGGAGCTCCTCTGGGAAGTCTGTAAGGACAGACCTTCATTTAAGGCCTGCAGAGACACCCCGAGGTGGGTGTCCCCAGGGCTGTGCTGAGCTGCCAGGGTCTCAGCCCCCCGCCCTGCAAGGCCAGCTCAGGGTCTCTGAAAGCGGCTCGGCCCTTGCCCTGCGCGGTCCCGGGGGCTGTCCTTCGTGGCGGACCAGGATGCCACAAGCAGCTGTTGTCGGGCCTCAGGGTACTCCACGCCCAAGCTTGGGGCCCACAGCCCCCTTGAGCCTCAGTTTTTTCAGGGGGATGATGCACCTGCTAATGGGACTGACCCAGCCAAGCCGTGCAAGTGGCAGCAAGGAGCACGGGAGGGGCCCTGGACGCCCCCAAGGGGCTGAGACGGCGACCCCGCCCTCCCCTCCTCTGGCAGCTAAGTGGCACCAGCGGCCCCCCTGCTCCCTGCAGCCCACTGGGGACCCCCCTCCCCACCCCAAGGCCGCGAGGAGATTGAGACATCTACGTCCTCGACGGAGCTGAAAAGCCACTTCCTGGAGGGCGGAGACCACGCCTTCCCCCACACCAAGGGGAGAGTGCGAGGGACCCCAGATGGCCGAGCTTCCCCAGCACCGTGTGCACCTGGCACCGCTCTGTATGGGGGCGGGGGTGGGGGGACCAGGCGCCAGGAGGAAATGAGCTGCGTGGCCTGGGGGGTGGGGGCGGAGGCGGTTGGGGGCGCACGGGGCCTGCACCCAGCAGCACTCCTTCTGAGCCTTCTCCTGGGGGGGGGGGTGATGCAAAATGGTCCAAGCCACCGACCTCTGCAGAGGGCAAAGGGAGGGCTGGCCCGATGTGAGTGCGGGGCTGGGGGCAGAGTACTCCCCTGCAGCCGCCGGGGGTCCTCCCGCAGTTCCAGTCCCAGGCGCCCCGCCGCGCCTCGGGGCAGCCCCACGGTGGGGCGGGGACAGCCCCAGGGAGGAGCTGAGGGAGGACTCCCCTCGGTGGAGGAAGAGCTGAGTGGGCAAAGCTCGTGGCCCCAGACTCCCCGTGACGCGGGGAGTGGCGGTCCCTGAGCCAGGAGTGGAGTGCGCCCGGGGCGGGGCGGGGGGGGGGCTGCTTCTTCCCAGGGCTTTGCTGAGCATCACCGTCACCGGAGACAGCCCCAGAGCAGGCGTAAGCAGGTGGACAACATATATTCTGGACATAAATCAGAAACGCCCCTCAGGGTCCGGCGGCCCCCAGTTCCTCAGCCCCACGCCAGGGCCTGCTCGGCCCCACCCCAGGAAGGGCTGCCTTTCCTGGAATTTCTAGAACTTCCGCTGCCTCTGCCTTGCCTCTCAGACACCCTCCCCGGCCACTGCTGCCAGCGGGCGGCCCAATGGACTTGGCTACACTGGGTCCTGGCGCAGGGAGAGACCCTGCCCCGGGGGGGGGGGGGGGGGGGGCAGGGGTCAACACCTCTGGGACCCCTGCTGAGCTCGGCTGTCCTTGAAACCTCTGCGGGTCTAGTGCACACGTGGGGGCTCTCCCCCAAACTTCCTCCCTCCCTCCCTCCCCTCCCTCCCTTCCTCTCTCTCCCCTTCTCCCTCCCTCTCCTCTCCCTCCCTCCCTCCTCCTCCCTGTGTGGGGCGGAAGGGATCCAGGGGAGCACAAGGCAGAAAAGTCCAAGGACAGGAAGTGAAAGGGAAAAGTGTGCAGGACCTCTACCCTTCTGATACGTAGTCCTGGCGCCTGGCCCAGGTTTGTCCGGGCTCTGCCAGGAGGGAGCGGAGGTCCTGAGAGGTGGTGGCACTCACCCAGGGCCCCCACGGACGGTGGCAGAGTCGGGATTCGCCCCAGGGGACCCTGAGACCATCCTGCCGATAGTTTCCAGGACCAGTGGGCTCATCTGCCTTCAACTGAACACTGAGAGCCACCCCCTGGGGGAAAGGGAGGCACGGAGGCCAAGAAGACAGGGCCTTCCCTAGGTCACCTCTCCGCCAAAGAGGGAGGGAGCAGCCGAGGAGCAAATCCCAGCCGAGCCCCCGGCTGAGGGCTCCACACAGGCCCCGAGCAGTGAGGCACCACAGCAGACCTGTCCTCATACGGGTGCTGTCACCGTCCCCACTGTCCAGGGCAGGACGTCCAGGTGAAGGGGCTCACGAGGGCCCCAGACAGGGCTGGGAGCCCAGAGGCGGGAGGGTTTCCTGGGCTCCCCACACCTGACGCTGTCTTAATTTAACCGGCTTAGCCTGCCCAGCCCCGAGTTCCCCCCCAATCCCGCACCCATCCATTTGCTGACCCAGAGCTAATGGGAGAGCCAGCCCCCGCCCCCCGGCCCAGGCGTCCCTGGCACCTCTCCCCAGGGCCTGCGCAGGCCAGCTGAGGTGTGGGGGTCCTGTGCTAGCCCGGGAGCTGGTTCCCAGGGCTGTGGCCAGCGGCAGGGTTGAGCTATGGCTCCACACCCCTCCCCTTCCCCAGTCACCGCCTGCCCGGCTTCCCCCGGGACAGCACAGGAAGGCTCAAGCTTGCTCTGCTTTGAATGTGAATTTGCCGAGTCTTTGGGCAGACCCTGGCCTCAGTGGGTTTGTCTCCCTCGTACCAGCTGTCCCTGGGATTATGAGGTACGTCCCAGCTGGCCTGACCTCGGTAGTGGACCCCAAATCAGGCACACCTCCTCCCACTCTGCTTAATGCTGTTTTGCCGAACAACTCAAACCTCAGTTTCCCCATCTAGAGAATGCGAGCAACAATGATCCTGACCTCACAGGGCGGCTGCAGGGCCACTTACCCCCCCACCCCGTGCCTGCACTGACCCAGGGGAGGCTGTGGTCAGCTGCAGGGCGAGGCCACCGGGCAGCCGGTCCTGTGATCTCCCTGTAGGCACGCGTGTGGGCGGCAGTCAGGGCCTCTGCTTTGAGGGAAGGCCCCGCGGTGCCTGCATTGGCAGTCTGCCTCTCCACCTGCCTCATAAAGCCTGGCAGCCACCGCCAGGTCCTGTCCCTTCCCCATCGGCTGCCCACGGTGACACCAAACCCTGTGCCTCCTCTGCTCCGCCGACCCCGCCCCCAGCGTGGAGCCAGGGGTCTTGTCGCTCTGGCCCAGCTCAAATGCCTCCTTCTCCCGCCCAGACACGGCCTGTCCTCACGGCCTGCAGTGTGGATACTGCCTGCCCACCCCACCCCCAAACCCCCCCAGGGCAGCCCGGCTTTAGTTCACTGCCAGTCGGGTCCTCAGGGCCTAGAACCTTGCTGGGCACGAGGAAGCCGCTCATCAAACATTTGCTGAGTGCAGGGGTGAGTCCCAACTGCTGCCACATGCTTGCCAGCAGCCAGTGTCCTCAGCGGGACACAGAGGGGACCCAGGGGACACGGAGATGGAGGGATGGTGGGAGGGTGCACTCGGCCTCAGAGACCAACCTTCAGAGTGCGGCCTGTGTGCACATCACCTCCTCCAGGCAGCCCTCCCAGCGAGAGCTGCTTCCGCCTAGCTCTTCGGTCCCAGCTCAGGCCTCCAGCTCATGGGAGGTGTTCCCAGCGCGGTGCCGCGAATCCGGGAAGCCTGGCTGGGAGAGCCAACCAGGGAGTCTTAGGAGCTGCGGGTGGGGAAGCCTGCTTTGGTCCCAGGCCTTCCCTGGGGCTGCTGGGGGTAAGGTGGGGTGTGGGGAGGGAGGAAGCGGGAGAAGCCCAGCGAGCCCCTGCGCTGGCATCCAAAAGACCCCAGGTTATGCCCAGGAGGCCCTGTTAGCCCCATTTCACAGAGGCCAAGACCGAGGCTCCTTACGCGGAGCGCAGGGTCACCCCTCAAACACCGGTGCCTGCGGAAGGCGCTGGCAGTTCAGGACAGCTTCTCGGGGCGGGGGGGGGGGCGGCGGGTAGCGCCGTCACTGACTTGACCCGAAACACCCCCTCCTGCGACACCGCCCCGGCGGGAGAGCTGGGGGCTCGCGGGGCAGCTCCACGGGAAGAAGCAAGCGGTGCTGGCCCCACACCGGGCTCCTGTCACATCCCGCCCGGCGCGCACCCGCGCAGGTGCCGCACAAAGGCCGGCGGGGCCGGGACTTCCGAGGGCGGCGGCAGGGGTCGGGGGTGGGGGCGGGTGGCTAACTGCGCGAATCTGCGAATCCGCGAATCCGCGAATCCGCGAATCCGCGAACCCTCCTTCCGCCCAGCCTGCAGCGTTTGCGCATATTTTAAGCAGGATCCGGCCCCTCTGTCCGCGGTATCTGGGTTTCTTTCTTGTTTTCCCCGGACTTCGGTGGGCTCTCTCCAGGGAGGACACCCTATGGCCGCGCTCCCACTCCTGATGCTGTTGGGGACCTCAGGCAGCTTGGGTCTGGTGGCCAATGACTGCCCTCAACCCCGTAGGTCGGCGCCTCGCTCCAGAAGAAGCCTCCTCCGATTCTTTTTAGCGGAGGTGGGGGGGGAGGGAGGGCGGCGCTGGCAATTTGCTGACTGGACGCACTCGCGGGGACGCGGGCGGATGACTGCGCACAGCGGGCTCGCACCGTGGTGGCAAGTCCCCGGGGCACCCGGCACCTGTTTGCCCCGGGTGGGAATTAGGGTCCGACGGGTGAAGCCCCCGGCGCCCGCGCTCGCGCAGGCACAAAGCCCGAGGGGCAGGCCGGGGACCTGTGGCCAGGCGCGGCTGGGTGTCAGGGTGTCGGAGCCCCAGGCGCTTGGGGAGAAACCGTCCCAGGAAACGACCCCCCCACCCCGCCCCGCTCCAGCTCGGAGATACCCCACCGCCCCCTTCCCCGCCCCTCTGGGCTGCCGCCCCCCTCCCAGCCTCTGCGCCTTCGGAGCGGACTCGGCCCTTCGGTCCCAGAGTGGGTGCTCCCGCTCGTCTCGGGCCTTTGCTGGAGTGGCATCCGCCACGTCGCCCCTCAGCTGTGCCCTCCTGCCCCGTGGCCACTCCTGCCCCGTGGCCAGGAGCCGCCTTGGCGTCCATCCCCCGATGCAGAAACCGACTCTCCGCAGAGCGGGGAGAGAGGCTGAGCCGCGGACGGCAAGCCCGCCAGGGAGACCTCGGGGGCCAGACCTCGGGGGCCCGCCTTCGCCGGGCGGCAGGGATGTGTCGCCTGCAGACCAAAGCCTACGCCCACGCGCTAGCGCAGCGCAGGCCGCGCCCAAGTCTGGGCAGCGGGGAGCCCCGGTGCCCACGGCGCCCGCCCGCTCTGGCTCCGCGAGCCCGACCTGCAACCGCGCCCCTGCGCCGCCTGCGCCGCCCGGGTCCACACGCGGCGGGTCAACACCTTCCCCGAGGCCGAAAGCGTCTCCGCGGCAAGAACAAGACCTACCTTAACGCGCCCGGGCCCCGCCTCTGCCCTCGGGTCGCGGCTGTCACCCCAGCACTCGGGCTCCAGTTTCTCCGTGTGGTTTGAAATCTCCCGCCGAGGCGGCACCTGGGTGGTGGTTCTGGGAGTTTCCGACTCTGGCCGCCAGGCCTGGATCCCGCCGCGGCTGTCTCCGCCCCGACCCGCCTGCCCCGGGTTGTCCTGGTCTTACCCGGGCCGGCCGGGCCCAGGCCCTGCACTCCTGCCGTTTGGCGGCCCCCACTCCGCGCTGATCACCCCCGCCCCCCACCCACCCCAGGGGCAGGTGGCCTTCCGCTCCCGAGGATGACCTCCCCTCCCCCAGCAGGACTCCCCGGGAGCTGGGGACGCGGCTACTCTCCCCGTGCAGCCCCACCCCCCTCGCCCTCTGCTTGTTTAACCTTCCCGCCCAGCCTTGACCCCCTACCCCCGCAGGGGCTGCCTGCGGCTTTGGCGTCGGGGGAGGACGGGGGACACGGCAGGCCTAGGCAGGGCCATGAGGAACGGAGACCCTCCACCCGTCCGTCCTCCCTGGGTGGCAAGGCACGGAGTGGGAGGCCTAGCTGTGCCCCAGGCCCTGCACTCTTGTGCTCTGACACCCCCTGGGAACCCAGGCTCGCTCTTCTCCAGGCCTCTGTGGCTGCACAATTCTGTGGCAAAATGCAGACCCTTGCTCAAAAATTAATAAGCATCACGACGTTCCAGGCAGTGACAGGGAAAAAGGGCAGAGCCCTGTGTGACTGTCCGGGTCCCCAGAAGGTGGGGAAGCCCTCCCCGAGCCCCGCAGGGCCTCTCCCAAGCCTCTCGCTCCGCACCAGGTGCTCTGTCCTGGGGCTGCCTGCCAGGCGTGGGTCATTGTCAGTCCCTGCAAATCTGGGTTGTGCTGTCCTCCCAGGTGGCCTGTGGGCTGCTGTCTCCGACTGCACTGGGGACTCTAGAGGAGCTCCAGCTGGGCCAGTGACAGGGACGCTGGGCACCTGCAGAGCCTCCCAGGCCTCCCCTCAAGCCCCCCCTCCTCCCGTCTGCTTCCCCACCTTCCCTTCGGCTCTGAGGCCGCGGCCTGTGGCCTCTGCCCAGCTGCCTGGGTCCCTCCCAGCCGGGGCTGAGCCTAGGCCAACCTTCCCGGGGGTGACAGTGCAGCTGAGCGCAGGCTGGCAGGTGTGGGCTGAGGGGACAACCCACTGCGCCCGAGAGGTGGGGCGCTGGGCAGGGCCGGGGGCTGCAGAAGGGCGTCCCGGATGGGGTCTGGCAACCCAAATTCAAAGGCAGATTCACTGTGAACACAGAGGCACCAAGGGCTGTTCATCACCGGGACCCCTTCCCAGGCCTCAGGGACCCCAAGCCAGGTGTTCACCAGGACGTATGGTTTGTTTAAAACAGACAAAAATGGGGGGTGGGGGCTGGGGGGCTCAGTAGGTTAAGCTTGTGACCTCCAGTCTCTGACTTCTAAGAGTCCGACTTTGACTTCGGCTCAGGTCATGATCTCACAGTTCGAGCCCCGTGCTGACGGCTCGGAGCCTGGAGCCTGCTTCAGATTCTGTGTCTCCCTCCCTCTCTGCCCCTCCCCCGCTTGTGTTTTCTCTGTCTGTCTCTCTCCCTCCCTCCTTCTCTCTCTCAAAAATAGAAAAAATAGAAAACCCCAAAACAAACAGTCCTATGTCCTTCTGTTTTTCAAACGGGAGCCCCATGATCACATAAGCCTCAGGACCACCGGAGTCCAGCCACGCCTGTGGGTTTCTGGGTTCGTCTCTCCGTGCCAGGAGTTCGCCTGTCTGGACCATGATGGAGATCATGCGGCAGGTGTGGCTTGCTGGGAGAGTGGGGGCACAGGATGCATGCGGTCACCCCCACTCGGGGACAGGAACGGAGTCCCAGAGGAGCCATATAATGCCCCAGGCCTCTCGATGGTGCTGGGCACTGACGTTGTGGACTCAGGGAACCCGTGGGTCTGGGGAAGCCGAGGGACCCAGGCAGCCTCTTGGAGATCCACAGTCAGGCTCCTTCACCCACCCGGGCAGAGGCACCAACTTCTCTCTGCAGACGACCTGCCTCAAAGGCGGGAGAAGCCTTGGAGGCGGGCTGATACCTGACTTGGGTCGCAGGGCCGGTAAGGGTGCCCACAGAGCGCACTGCTCCTACTCCCACCATGAGGGGCTTCTCTTCTCTCATCTGGGGACCCAGCCCCACGCAGACAGGGAAAGGACCCAGCCCCGGCTCAGCAGGAGAAACGCAGGCAGGACCTTGGTTCCTGGGAGTTCCCAGAACTTAGGGGGCTTTAAGTGTGTGTGTGTGCGCACCTACTGGGCCTGAGCGCTCTCCCAGCTCAGCCTTCCTGGGTCCTAGAGTCCAAGGTCCAGCCTGGGGCTCCAGCCCAGCCTCCAACACAGCTGAGTCCCCTCCTGCGGCCAGACCCTGACCTGGCCTCCCCGGCCCCCAGCTGGGCTGCAGGGGGATGGAAAGGGCGAGGGCCCCAGCCTGGACCGAGCCAGTCCTGGATCCAGGACACCGACCGACCGGACCGCCTTGTGCTGCCCAGACTCTGCACACGCGAGCACGTGCACACTCGCGCCATCAGGGATTGATCCCGTGAGCTCCGGCCGAGGTGCTGGGCAGAAAGCCCACCCCAGAAGATGTGAATACACATCCATTTCCTTCAAGCTCCGATTGATTTCACTTCAAGAGCTCCTGCATTATGCAAGACGAGGGCCTCTGAAGGACAGCCGATTTACATGGAAATAAGTCCCGGAAAAACAAATCAACACGGCCCCAGCTCAATGCACCGAAAAGCACGTGTAAGCTCGGAGTAGGGGCTGCACGGGGCCGATTTAAAGAGAACTTGGCAGAGCTGTTAACCCTTCTCCCGGGGGTCTCGGCTTGGGAAGATGTCTCCAGAATCACCGGGTCCTCCGTGAGATCACTTCCCATTCTGCAGGCAAACGGACGTTACCAGGGAAACCTGGAGGGTTTTAAAACCCCCCCCCCCCCAACTAAGGAGTCTGGTTTTTTTCAACTGAGCACTTTTTGGGAGAGTTCACCCAGAAGGGTCTGGAATCTCCGGCAGCAATTTCCAAACAGCCCCGCGTTCCCGGCGAAAAGCTACACATGTGTCTTCCCTCCCTTCTTGCAAGACTCTTGACTGCGCGCCCGGGGCGTGCCCATCATCAGTGTCGTTTCTGGAAAAGCAGGGAGCAAGCAAGCAGGGCCCTTCCCGAGTGGGAGTCGTGGCCTTTAGATGACAACCCGGCTGGCCTGTGAGGCGACTCAGTGTCATCAGTTTAGAAAAGGCAGAAACCGGGGCCTGGAGAGGCGAAGCGACGTTCCCAAGGTCGCTCAGCAAACGGGTCCCTTAACCCCGCACCAAGCCCTGCCTGCCCCCGGGCCCTCCTCTGCGTCTCCTCCTGCAAGCCCCTCCCTGCAGGTCCCTGATGGGTGAGCCCACCCACACCTCCGTGGCTCTGCCTCGGGGACCATCTCTCTGCCTAGCCTGTCCTACCCGCCACCCTAGAAAGCCAAGCGCCCGTCAGAAGCATCTCTCGCCATCGCTGAGAGCTTGTATGTCCTCTGGGCAGGGAGGTTCTCCGCTCCCGAGGGCGGAGTCAGCCCCCCTTGCTCTGTCCGGTCGGGGCCTTTGTCCCGAGGGTGGTCCCAGGTCCCTGCTGCCCACCCCCCCAGCGCGGCACCGGGCACAACCGACGCAGCTGTTTTCCGTGTGGGCTGACCAAGCGCATGAATGAAACGAGCAGGAGGGGACAGGTGCGCCATGACAAGGAAGAGGAGGGTGTCTGGTGAGTCGGGGGTGGGGATTCTCAGAGGGGCATCCAGGTCTCAGGAGTTCATGACCCTGAGAAGGTGGCCGGGGTCCCTGAGGCAAGCAGGTGGACAGCAGAAGCCAGAAGGATGACATCCTCGCCAGCCCGCATCATCCCAGCCCGTGGTTTTAATTAGCTTCTGGCACTTTCCAGCTATACCCCTCAGGAGCTAAAAGCACTTTGGTTTGCAGCTGCTGACCAAACATGGGAAGAAACCTAGAAAGAAATGGCATCCATATTGTCTTTGGAGCATATTTTTGGCTCTAGGTTTGAGATTAGCACAATAGTTGTCCAAAGCTAACGGCAATACATTTTTCCTGTCTGGAGATGTGTTAATGATAGTTAAGGGAAAGTGTCTTTTGATGGAGGGGAAGCCGGTTCCCTGCACAAAGATGAAGTTTGCTCACAGTGAATTTATTTTCATGTTTCCCCCCACCCCCCCACCCTTTGGAGGGAGCAGAGACATCTGGGTAATGTTTATCATCATTTTTTGTATCTTAAGCACATGTGCTCCCCATCTCCAGAGCCAAAGAATTATGGGGGGGGGGCGGCTTGTAGAACCAGCCTTCCGAGGGCGGCTGGCAT
>NW_026057668.1:0-18324 GCF_023721935.1 Panthera uncia
GCCAACAATCTTGAACCTTTGGGGATGCTATACCAATAATCTTGAACTTTTGGGGGTGCTCTGATGTCCATGCAATTGCTCCTCTGCATGGCTCCACATGACTTCTTCTTCTGTGACGCCACAGCCACTTTGGAAGATGGTTTGGAATTTCCTTATAAAGTTGAACATAAACTTGTCACATTTGTCATAAAACCCAAGATTTCCACTTCTACGTACTCTATTCTTCCAAGTAAACTCAAAACTTATGTTTATGGCAGCTTTATTCATTAGTCACCAAAAATTGGAAGCTATCAATATTTTCTTTAGCAGATAAATAAATTATGGTGCATCCATGAAATTCATTGGTAAAAAGTAACAATCTATTGATTCACATAAGTGAATTTCTGAAATACATTTTCCTGAGTGAAAGAAGACACATATCAGCCAGACATTATGTAGAAAAATGATACATATTAAATAATTCAATTCATATTAATTACAGAAAAAGGCAAAATTATAGACACAGAAAACTGATCAGAAGTCAGAGGTAAAACTATTGTCTACATGGTGGACCCATGTATATTTATGGATTACACACCCTATCATTCCCACACTTTTTGTTGAAATTATTCTTCCTTCACTTAATTGCTTTTGTAAATTTGTCAAAATTTAATTACTTATGTCTGTTTATTTTGAGACTCTATCATATTCCAATGATCTACCTGTGACCAATATCATACCCTCTTGATTCTTTTAGTTTTAAAGTAAGTTATGAAATCAGGTAGTGTGATTTCCTCTAAATTTAGTTTTTCTTTTCAAAAATATTTTAGCTATTCTACCTTTGCCTTTCCATAAAAAATTTAGAATCAAATTCTGTATATCTACATACAAAAAGTTTTCTGTGATTTTGACTGGAATTGCATTGAATCTATGGAATAAATTAGGAAAAGTCGACTCAACAATATTGAGACTTCCAATCTATGAGCATGCTATATATCTCCATTTATTTAAATCTTCATTGATTTCTTTCATTGGTGTTTCATAGTTTTCTGCATAAAATTTCCACACATATTTTGTTTGCTTTATTTATAAGTACTTAATACCTTTTAGTGCTATTATAAATGATATTGTATTCAAATCCCTGTTGGTTATTTTTAGTATATAAGAATACAGTTGACTTTTATATATTGTTCTTATTTTCTATGATCTTGCTAAGCACACCTAAATTTTTAAATATATTAGCTCCATTTTCATAATATCCTCTTCACTTCCTGATGTCTGTATGATCTGTAGTGATGTCATTGTTTTATTCCTTAAGCATAATTTGTTTCTTTTTTTTTATCAGTCTTCTTAGGGTTTATCATCTTACTAATCTTTTCAGTGAGTTGACTGTGGATTGTTGTTTTCTCAATTGAATATTGCTTTTGTATTTTTACTGTCATCTTGGTAATTCTATATCTTTAGGCTCTGATTTATTGTTTGTTTTTAAGCTTTTAGATATATATTTAAATAGTTGATTTTCAGTGTTTATTCCTTTTTTTTTTTAACATTTATTCATTTTTGGGAGACAGAGCATGAGCAGGGAGGGACAGAGAGAGACAGAGAGAGCAAGAGAATCTGAAGCAGGCTCCAGGCTCTGAGCTGTCATCACAGAGCCTGATATGGGGCTTTAATTCATGAACTGTGAGATCATGACCTGAGCTGAAGTTGGATGCTCAACCAACTGTGCTACCCAGGTGCCCCATTATTATTTTTAATATATGCATTTAATGCTATGAATTTTCTGCTAAATACTTTCTAAGCTATATCCTACAAATTTTGATTTGTCATGCTGTGAGCTAATTTTTATGTGCCTTTTAAATGTAATTCCAAAGATTCAGTCATGGGAAATTTCAGCATTAAAAATCAAGGAGGTCAGAAGGAACCAGCAAATAAGTCTCAGAATTCATGGCCAGTGACATATAAGGGAAGCCAGAGCATGTGGTGTACTAGAAGCTTAGTCATTATTTTTAAATGAAACCTCACTACTTCTCTCATCAAGAAGTTGACACTATTTTTCTCCTGCTTATATCTGTGTTGGATCCATGACTTGATTTGACTAATAGAATTTGACAGAACTTACCAAGTCTGGTTTTTGAAGTTTGGTTTTAAAAGATTTTGAAATGTATTTTCATGGTCTTTAAATGTTTACTTTTGGACCACTGTCTTGAGACTATTAATATGTAAGGAGGCAATATATGAGCTTAATTCAGCTCTGTGAGAGATTAAACCATAATATCTTGAAGAATAAACTGTTTTCTTGCTTTAAGCCACTTAATTTTGGGTTCCTTCCCCACAGAAATAAATAACTGAATCACTAATGAAGAAAATGTTTCATATAGAAGTATCATGTGTCAATGTTTCTTCCACAGTCAAGAAAGTTGATTTTGAGATTACCTAATTGATTTAGTAATTCAGCATTCATTAGTTTCTTAAAAAGAAAAATATTGGCAGGATGACAAAGAATTATAAGAATGAATTGTTGGCATCAATAACAATTCTCTGGAGGAATTATCCTTAAAACATAAGTGGAGAAAGTAGGCAATAGCTGGAAAATAAAATGGAATGAGACTTCTTTTTTTCTGAGATCATACAGAGCTATTACAGGATGTTGTATGCTGTTAGAAATATAACAATAAAAAAGGAGGAGACTGATAATTCAGGAAAGAGAAAGAATTGTTGGGCTGATACCTTTGAGGGGAAAAAAGAAATAGGTGATCACTGGGAATATAGTTCATAAAGGGAGAGTTTGCCCTTGGTCATGAGCGAATAATTCATTAGTGGCTGGTGCAGGGAATCAGAATATACAGATGTGAGTTCAAGTGCCTGGGAAGTTGTGGCAGTAAGTTTGGGATGCAGAGCCTGTCAGTTTCCTCCTTGGACTTTCTTATGTCTTATGAAATAGGAAATAAGGTCATTAATAGGGAGTCAAGATGGTGAGCATTTGGAGGTTTGAGGAAAACATATTGCAGATGAAGTTTCTGGGTTTTGTTTTTGTTTTTGTTTGTTTTTGTTTGTGGGTTTGTTTTTGAAAGTGAGAATACACTAAGAAGTGCAATGAGCATTAGCACACCACTTTTAGGTGGTATATTTTAATGTCTGAAGGAAAATTTTACACTAGTATATTATGTTTTTTAATATTGCTTATAACAACAACCCATGTGTGTCTTTAGTTTATGTATGTATATTCCTGAGTTTACCATAAACTAACTGAGGCTTCCTTTTGGTTTCCCATGGACAGTGGGCAGATTTTTTTTTTTTTTTCAAATTCACTATTTGGAGAATCAGTAGCACTTTTAGGACTCTGGATTGGGAAATGGTCTCATTTTACTTATATATGTGACAGGGGGTGCCTGAGTGGCTCAGTAGGTTAAGCCTCTAACTTTGGCTCAGGTCATGATCTTGCATTCTGTGAGTTTAAGCCCCACGTTGGGCTCTTTGCTGATAGCTCAGAGCCTAGAGCCTGCTTTGGATTCTGTGTCTCCCTCTCTATCTGCCCCTCCCCTATTCATGCTCTCTCTCTCTCTCTCAAAATATAAATAAACATTAAAAAAAATCATATATGTGACAGTAAAACCTGGATCACTGTACCAACTTAGCCCTGAAACTTCTAGGTCCTAGATTACTGAAAAAGCTCCATGGCCAATTACCCTCCTAGGCACACAGAAGCATCTGTTTAAAGGATTCCAACATCCTACGGCAGCATCTGTTTAAAGGCTTCCAACATCCTCGTGGTTTCTCTATTGCCTCCTGAGGTTTCTTCATAGCCTGCTGCAAGGTTATCTATGTTTGTGAGAAGCTGTTTGTTATATTTTATGTAGCCTCCTTAGGTATTTTTAGTGAGAGAGTTTTCACGTTACTTTGCCAGAAATAGAAATTGTGTGTGTTTGCATGTGTGTGATTTTGGGAAATTTACATTATATTTTGAGCCACTGTTTCTTAATCAACAATATGCAGAAAATAAAATGAGACACATAGAGGTATTGTGAAGATGATTAAGCAAGGTGAAGCATAAAGAAAAGATTGGTTGTTCATTAAATGTTGGTTTAGTTTTTTTCAGAGATTTCATTCCCTGTGGTTACGTTTAGTGGTCCATATGGAATTACTAGTTGTGAACTGTATTATATAATTTGTAAATGAAGAAAACTCAGAAATGGCAGATAAATCTTTTCTCCAAAACCTAATAGATTTATCTTATCACAATATGACTCACAAATTTCACATGAAATACTTTTAGATGTAATTTGTAATTAGGTGTAATTATTTTTAAAATTCACACTTGTCAAAATAGTCAACGTAAGTGATTTTTTTAAGGTAGAGCGAAACTGGAGCCATTGAGATAGAGACTCCTATTGCCGTAACATTATGCCTAAAATCTGTTGTGTAATTGTCAAATTGATTTATAATATAAGAAAGAAGGCTACACAATGAACACCCAAGCCTTGAAGCTAACAAAGATTTGGTCATATTACCACAACATATTCGTAAAGCTTTGCATTAGATTTGATGTGAAAATACAATGAAGAGTATAATGATATTTTTGAGAACTTGATCCTATATTACAGCCTCTTTATTTCATTTACATAATTTAGTGTCAGATTTTTTTTTTCAGACACCAAATTTATCACCTCCAATTTGCAATCTGGAAATCAATAGTGTTCTCTTGGCACCTTCTAACCTCATAAGCAATTAAATATTTGAAATATAAGCTTAGTCTAAAATTGTGTTGACAAGTAACTTGGCCATATCTGTCCTAGAATCTGCAGCCAACAATCATAAGAACATATTTGTAAGGAAAGTGATCAGATATGATTAAAGTGCAAGACAAATCAGCAGCCAAACTATTTACTTATTGTACAGAGAAATATAATTTTAAATAAGTATTTTTGTCTCCATAATTCATCTTGAAGAAATAGAAAAGTGAGAGGAAAACATTGTGCATTCTCACAAATTGCAAATGTCACCTAGAATAATAAAAGCAACTAGGTCTATAGCCCATAGGAAGTGTTGAATAAATATGCACAAATAAATTACTAATTAATTTATTTAATGTTTTGTTACATTGATAACAATTAAATTTAAAATGTGAATTGGTCATTATTTCACTTAGATTTTTAAAGGTTAGTAACTGGTGTATGTAAGGCACTAATACTTCATGTTTTGCATGCATTATTTCATTTAGTCCACACAACAAACCTATGAGTTATATACTAAGGCATAGAGAGAGAGAGCGCCACTGCGAGCAGGGGAGGGGCAGAAAGAGAGGAAGATACAAAATCCAAAGCAGGCTCCAGGCTCTGAGCTGTCAGCACAGAGCCCGACGAGGGGCTTGAACTCATGAACCAGGAGATCATGACCTGAGCCAAAGTCAGATGCTTAACCAACTGAGCCACTCCCATGCCCCTGCACTAGTTCTTTACTTACTGCCTTTATATAAAAAAAGGAGATATAAAAAAGATTAATACCATAGAGAGGTGGACACACTGTTTTTGACTAAAAATGATGATGACATTAAATTTTAATTGACATTAAAAACGAGTGTTTGCATTGGGGAATTGTGTGTGTGTGTGTGTGTGTGTGTGTGTGTGTGTTCTTGTCCAAACAGTTGCTTGCAGGAGATCAGATTGGGGCGAGAAAGCCTTTCTTTGTATATACTGAAGGACAGATGTAAAAAGGAAATGCAGTGTGCCTGGTGCAGCATTATATGAACTGAGCTTTGCCATTGCACACGTGACAGTGCCTTAGATTAAGGAAAACCAATTGTGGGGAAATGTACTGTCACATGTTGAAATTGCCTTTCCATCTGTGAGTCTGGCACATGCCCTTGAAACATGATGAGGTTTTTCTGAGTAACGAGGTTTTAACTGTCAATCACTTTAAAGAGTTTTATACTGAAGCAAGACATATGGAAAGAAAGATGCTTTCTCTATTCCTGTGACCTGTATGTGTACCTGTAGGGCTAAGGCTCCTTCCTAGCAATCCAGTGATTCTAGCAGCCTTCATGGATATGGGTCTTTTTAATTTTCATTTATTTATTTTTGAGAGAGAGAGAGCGCGAGCAGGGGATGGGGGCAGAGAGAGAGAGAGGAAGACACAGACTTCAGGCTCTAAGCTGTCAGTACAGTGCCTGACACGGGGCTCAAACTCACAAACTGTGAGATCATGACCTGGGCCAAAGTCAGACACTCACCCAACTGAGCCACCCAAGTGCCCCTGATACGGGTCTTTTTAACTTGCTTATATCAGCTTAGGTCGCGCAAGAGAGACTGAGAAATTTTGTGATCCTGAGATCCAGCTTTGGTTCCAAGAGTTGTTGTTTCTAGGGATATTTGTAAGCAATTCTTTGATTTGCTTGTTTGCATCATATGTTCAGTCATATTCTTCACCACTAGAGGCAGCAGTTTCCTCTCTGAGTTTGGAGTGACAGGTTAGCCTCTGTTCCATGCCAAAGCGTGAACAAAAGGACACTGGTGATGGAGTAGGGACAAAGCAAACACTAGAAAGTCCATTCGCTTAAAAACTCTGACAAATCTAACGGAACGTTTTGAGGCAACTGATTTTAGGTCATTACACTACTGGTAGACCCAACATAAAAGGTTTATGTCTTTAATAAAATCCATACAAATATATTGGTACTTACAGTTTTTAAAGATCCATGACATATGTATTAAACACAAATAATAAAGCTGAGAGCCATAAAATTTAAATGACAACCCAAAGGCATACAAACAACTTGAGTTAGTTATAAAGCTATTCAGAATGTTGACAGTACTTTTACCCATGGCCATACATTATTACCAGCATTACTTAATTTTGGATATCTGCTATGATAGGAGCTTGGGAATTAATAAATGTAGCAGTGGACGTTCAGTCGATAAGAACAACAAATGTCTATCAATTCTGAGTTTTGAGCTTCACTTACCGCCCAGCAGGGCAGAAGGGGGAATATAGCCACTGACTGTTTACATCAATATCTCAGAGTGATAAAGCACTTTATTTTTATTTTGCTTTTAAAAATCTCTGGGAGTCAACTTTATTTTCCATTTTGCACAATGCATCATTCCAGGATCAATTTTGAGTGTTAAAAAAAGCATTGTAGACCAAATACAAATTCTGGTGGGCTTTGAAAGTACTTGTTGAATTTCACTAGATTTTAGCAAGAGCACATCGTGTATGATTTCATTATAGAACTTGTATTACTGTATATCATGAATTACAGTAGTTGTCTCTCTCAATACCATTCTTTTCATTGTTCTGTGTGTCTTCAAGTCAAATGGAGAGCTCTAGATGTAACCGACTAACGGAAGTTGTCACAAAGGCTCAATACTCTGGGCCATGCTTTGGACCACTGGGTGGGCCAGATTGTAGTCAGTGGTGTGTAAAGGACAAATAAAAACATATGGATTCAAACATATAGGTCTGAACTTCAATGCTTCCATTATTTACATTGAAAAACAACAACATGAAATTCAGCTGTTCCCTCTGATAGCCTAGTTTAATTCTTAATTTAAATATAGTACTTTTATCAATTAATATTGCTACAAAGCAAATTACCTGGTAAGTTAAAGGCTTAAAACAGCAATCATTTAATTAGCTTGTATTCTGTGGGTAAACTGGACGGTTTGTCTGGTCTGTGTTGGCTATTCTGGGTGTGGGTGATCTAGAATGGTCTCACACGTCTGCCCTTCGCTGGTCTGAGGAAGCAGGAACTTCCCTTCTCATGGGCTCTCTGCTTCCAGGAGGTCTGGTCCAGTTATACACATGATGATGGAAACATCCCCAGGAGCAAGAGAGGGCCAGCCCTCATGTGCAAGCATTTTTAGCTAATGCTTTAGTCAGGGATGCTAATGTCCTATTGGCCAAAGACCCATGGCCAGGTGCAAAAAGTGTGGACAAATAAACTCCCCTTCTTTACAGAAGCACTTCAACAGCTTTGAAGAATTTGTGGCCTTTTTTTGGTTTTGTTTTAATTTCCAATAGAGCTGTTTTGAATATTAGTGAAAATGAAGGCCAAGGTTTTATCATGTAATAATAACTAAATACATGTTATTGTTAATGTGGTTTATCAGTCGTTCATTTTATCATCCTATGATTTAACAAACATTTATTAAGAAAATACAGCAGGTAAGCCTCTTCCAATCACAATCACAGTGAATAATAGGTTGGAGCATAAATCTTTGGATAATCGTTTGAGTGTTGCTGAAGAACAGTTATTGATAATTGTGAGAAGTTAGTTTTAAATGAGGGACAGAGAACAGAGAATATCCCTTTCTTTGATTTCTATGATTTTCCAATATTTTACTGTTCCTTCTGAAGACATATCTATTTACCTTTGGAATCATGATTACCAGGTATTCAGAAACTTCCTAAATCATGATTAAAGAATATATTTTCAGAATATTGAAAGTTCTAGTGATTTAAAATTGTAATCTTTATCATGACTTTCACTCTTCTGAATCAATGGCATTTATTTCACATTAAAACCTCAAAATAAGCTACAAATGAAAAATATTTGATTATATATCAACAAATGAGAAGAGGTCCTTGAATAACATATTCCTTCCCTGTGTAATCTCATCTGGTTTCACATCTGTAAGGTTTCACGTCTGTAAATACTAGCTATCAACTGTGGGTTTCTGCATTTTAACTTCAGTATTGGCATCTCTCCTGAGCTCCAGATTTGCCTGACCACACTGTGCTATTCTTGAGTTATGCTATAAACCAATTAGAATATAAACAGGTAAAAGACCCTGAGTGTGCTTCACTCAGTCTTTATTTCCATTGTGGTACAATACTATTAAGGACTCAGTAAATACACCACAGTATATAAAACGCTACACAAAAGTAGTTGAAATGAAAATCGCCAGAGGAAACTTCCTTCCAAATCCTTTCACCTCGGTAGTTTAAACGACTTCTCTCTAACTTTTAAAACCATTCCAATACCATCTAAAGTGACATTTCCTAAACTTGGCTTAGAATCCTGTCTGTCATATCATATTGGCTCTTGCAATTCTCAGAACTTAATCTCTGATTTTGCCAAGGACTGTTCTGCACCTGGGTTCTCCTGACGCAGCCAGGAGACCAGATGCAAGGAGACATCCTGGCAGGTTTCATGTTGGTTGGCTAGAGAATCGATATTCTTTCCTGTGATGTTTTATTGTATACAGAAGTGTTAGCTCTTCCCTCTCTTTTGTGAGCAAATTGCTATATTTTTGTATTTTGGGTTGATGTTTAAATAATGATATTGATGCTGGATGCTTTCAGCCACTCTCTCCATTTATATTTTAATGAACGAATATTAACCACCTCACAAAGTAGTTCTAAGGATTATAGATGAATTAGATTCTGTATGTAGCGTTCTTCCTAAACTGATAAAGTATGTATAAATGTTAGCTCAGAATTCATTCCGTACATTCCTCTGATATAACTTCACTGTTGTAGTCAATTTCTGCATGCTGAAGAGCCCCAAGATAGATAGATAGATAGATAGATAAATAAATAAATAAATAAGTAAGTAAACCAACTATATTCCTTTCTTTGAAGGGACTTGTGGTCTAATGATTCATTAAATAGCCTTAAATATCTCTTGCATGCATTCAATACTTTAGATTCTTTACAGTGTTTTCATATGCATTAGCTCATTAGTCCTTCATAACAAACCAGTGAGGTAGACAGAACAGTAATTATTTCTCCCATTTAAAAAAAAAAAAGGTAATTGCTCACCAAGGAGGTAAAATATCACACTTAAGTTTATAGAATATTAGAATATTGGATTTCTGTGAAATAGACCAGTGCTTTTTCCACCAGAGAAGATACATTTTATAAGAGGAAAATTGATTTTCACTTGAAAAAAATAATTTAATGTATGGATAATCTGAACAAGATTATACTCTTGAAAAAGAAATAAAAACAAGTAATAACAAAAATCACCTTTTTAAATATCAGTTCTACCTTCCACATCTAATTTGATCATGGTTATACTTGTGCCTAACCCTAAACAATTATTTGTTTCTATGTCTCCTATCAAAGACACTAAAAAAAATACCATACATGGAAAGGAAGTAGGATTTAAGTTGAACATCTATATATTAAAATTCCATTTCATTCATTTATTAGGTATGTGATCTTGAGTGAATTATATATCTTTTCTGTGCATTGATATGTATCTTTGGAAATGAAACTATATCTAACCTGGAGAGACTCTATGATTTATTCAAAACATAGGCAAGCAGCATTCACTCAAACAATTCACATTTCTCCTAATTCCTTTCTCCCACCTCCTTATGATTTCACCTTTACTTTATTTTATTTTCTTTAAGTTAATTAATTTATTTCAAGAGAAAGAGTGTGTGTGAGTGGGGGAGGCAAAAAGAGAGAGAAGGAAAGAGAGAGTTCTAAGCAGTCTCTGTCAGCACAGAGCACTGATGTGGGGCTTGATCTCACAAAACTGTGAGATCGTGACATGAGTGGAAATCAAGAGTTGGATGTGTGATGACTGACTGAGCCACCCAGGTGCCCCTTACCTTTACTTTAAGTATACAATGAATTTGTCCCAATCAAAATAACACCAGCATTCTTCACAGAGCTAGAAAAAACAATCCTAAAATTTGTATGGAATCAGAAAAGATCCTGAATTGCCAAAGCAATCTTGAAAAAGAAAACCAAAGCAAGAGGCATCACAATCCTGGACTTCAAGCTGTATTACAAAGCTGTAATCATCAAGACAGTATGGTACTGGCACAAAAACAGACACTCAGACCAATGGAACAGAATAGAGAGCCCGGAAATGGACTCACAAACATATGGCCAATTAATATTTGACAAAACAGGAAAGAATATCCAGTGGAATGAAGACAGTGTCTTTAGCAAATGGTGTTGGGAAAACTTGACAGAGACATGCAGAAGAATGAACCTGGACCACTTGCTTACACCATACACAAAAATAAACTCAAAATGGATGAAAGACCTAACTATAAGACAGGAAGCCATCAAAACCCTACAGGAGAAGGCAAGCAAAAACCTCTTGACCTCGGCCCCAGAAACTTCTTACTCAACATGTCTCTGGAGGCAAGAGAAACAAAAGCAAAAATGAACTCCTGGGACCTCATCAAGATAAAAAACTTCTGTATGGTGAAGGAAGCAATCAGCAAAACTGAAAGGCCACCAGCGGAATGGGAGAAGATTTTGCAAATGACATATCAGATAAAGGGTTAGTATCCAGAATCTATAAAGAACTTATCAAACTCAACACCCAAAAAACAAATAATCCAATGAAGAAATGGGCAAAAGGCATGAATAGACACTTTTCCAAAGAAGACATCCAGATGGCTAGCAGGCACATGAAGAAATGCTCAACATCACTCATCATCAGGGAAATACAAATCAAAACCACAATGAGATATTACCTCACACCTGTCAGAATGGCTAAAATGAACAATTCAGGCAATTAGAGACGTTGGGGAGGATGTGGAGAAGAAAGAGGAACCCTTTTGAAATGTTGGTGGGAGTGCAAGCTGGTGTAGCCACTCTGGAAAACAGTATGGAATTTCCTCCAAAAATTAAAAATAAAGCTACCCTATGACCCAGCAATTGCACTACTAGGTATTTATTCAAAGGATACAGGTGTGCTGTTTCGAAGGGGCACATGCACCCTAATGACCATAAGCAGTTCCCTCAACAATAGCCAAAGTATGGAAAGAGCCCAAATGTCCATCGATGGATGAATGGATAAAGAAAATGTGGTTTATATATACAATGGAGTATTACTCAGCAATCAAAAAGAATGAAATATTGCCCTTTGCAACAATGTGGATGGAACTAGAATGTATCATGCTAAATGAAGTTAGTCAGTCAGAGAAAGACAAATATCATATGACTTCATTCATATGTGGAATTCAAGATACAAAGCAAATGAACATAAGGGAAGGGAAGCAAAAATAACATAAGAACAAGGAGGGGGCAAAACATAAGAGTCTCTTAAACATAGAGAACAAACTGAGGGTTGCTGGAGGGTTTGTGGGTGGGGGGAGGACTAAATAGGCAAGAGGCATTAAGGAAGACACTTGCTGGGATGAGCACTGGGTCTTATATGTAGAGGATGAATCTCTAGATTCTACTCCTGAGATCATTATTGCACTATATGCTAACTAACTTGGATGTATATTAAAAAAAATAATAAAAAAAATAAAATAAAATACTAATATTATCTGACATAAACAAACAAACACATAAGCCTTAAAGAAATCTCCATCCTGCTGCACACAAACATTTCCAGGGGAGTACATGTTATCTTATGGATGCTATAGATGCTAATTCTGGAGAAGAAAGGATCCATCCAGCTAAATTTATGTCCAGAGGTACAAGCTCCAAAGTTTGAGTGTTTTTATTTTTTTTTTCAGCTTTACTGAGGTATAATTGACAATAAAATTGTAATATATTAAAAAATTAAAAATAAATAAATAATGGATTTGTTTTATATTTTCAGGTCCAAAGAGGAAAACTATTATATCAAGAAGCAAGACTTCATGATCATCAGAGGTACACTTCTTTGTTCAAGCAATTTATGTGATGCTGCAGACTACTTAATTAAACACAAAGCAATCCAGGATAATCGTTTAATATGAAACTTCCCAGACTTTTCAACCTTTGTGACTTTCTGATGGTTACAAATAAGCATAATAATTAGAAATATAACTACCATCTATCCTGCATCACAAACCTGGTAGATAGACACAAAGGATCTAGATCCAAGAGTTACATTAACTAAAAGTCGTAGAAATATTTACATGGATTTCTATTCCTTCTGAACACATACAAAATTCTTGGGACCATTTAGTAGACTACTAGGTTCATTTACATACTCTGTAGCTTAAACTCTGATTTTAGAGACACACGATAGTAAACCTACAAGAGTTTACTGGTGTTAACTTGGTGAAATTGAATAATAACCCTAAAATTTCTGATAAGAGACGCCCCCCCCCCCTCCACCAAATACTGGTCTTAAGATAGAATGGAGACACTGGAAACTAATGTAACCTTGTGTGTTAACTAAACTTTGATACCAAAAATAATAAGAAAATAAGATAAAATCGAAAAAAAAATAGAATGGAGATGACTAGTTCTTAGTGAAGGAAACCATATACTAAGTCTTCCATTAACATGAAAGGTTTGGAACCACAACAGTCCAGCACTGGAGGCAAGGGACAACGCCTGCATTGAGGGAATGTGCCAAGGAGTGTATGTGACTATGTATATACTGCATTTTACTTAGTGGTTTCCCATTGTTCTGGGAATCTCAAACAGGCTTGGAAACCTTTCAAAACATCTTATTAAAAATCATGGTGCCATTGTAAAGTCTCTCAATTCATGCTTCTGAGACTGGATAGGTGAGCATAGGAGTTCATTACGTTGACTCAAGACAATTTTCACAGATGTGCAGAGATGATGGAAATCCAAGTAAATATTTCCACCACTTTGACATATTGTAATTCTTGGAACTAGAGTTGCTTTGTGTCTATCTACCAGAGTGGTGACACAGGATACATATTAATTATATTTCCAATCATTGTGCTTATTTTTGACCATCAGAAAATCACTAAGTTTGAAATGTCTGAAAGTTTTTATACTAAATGATTATTACTGATGCTTTGTATGTAATTAAATGTCCTGCTTTATCATATGCTGTTTAAAAAGTGCTCCCTTGATGATCACAGTCTCATTCTATTATTATAACATTAAAAAATAAAAGTGAATCTTATGTTTCAAGTACAAGTGCCAAATAAAATTATCTGAAAGAATCCTTAAACATTTCAATTAGTAAAATAAACATAGGATGCCTAGATGGCTCAGTTCATAGAGCATGTGACTCTTGATCTCAGGGTCATGAGTTTGACCCCTACATTGGGTGTAGAGATTACTTAAAAAAATAATAAAGCATTAAAAAAGTAAAACATAGGGGCGCCTGGGTGGCTCAGTCGGTTAAGCGTCCGACTTCAGCTCAGGTCATGATCTCACGGCTTGTGAGTTCGAGCCCCATGTCCGGCTCTATGGTGACATCTCAGAGCCTGGAGCCTCTTCAGATTCTGTGTCTTTCTCTCTCTCTCTGCCCTTCCCCACTCACACTCTGTCTCTCTCTCTCAAAAATAAATAAATATTAAAAAATTTAAAAAAATAAAATATAAACAATTTAAAAAGAAGAAAGTCTATAAAAACTTTTTACTAACGGATTGTCTCATTGAGTGATGGTTTTACCAATAAATTTCATTTTAGACAAGCGCAGCCAAAGAACAGAAATTGGATAAAACAAATGTTATAATTATTACATCTCATTCATTAAGTATGGCCTTAATATATTTCCTCTTATTAAGAAATTCATACACAAATTCATTAACAAATGAAAGAGCCCCAGGCTTCAATGCAAGTTAAGTAAATTAATTTCAAGCCACAAGAATTCCGATAAATTCAATGTTTATTGAATTCTTCTTATGAACCAAGCACTGTGATAATACCAAAAATAAATGACGTGCTCCTTGCCACAGCAGGTGCAAATAACTCCTGCATAAGCAGTCATTACCCAGTCTTCTGGTTAGACCTGGAAAAGCACTGTTTGGTTTTCCAGAAGCCATGGTGCATTAGACTCAAGATTTAAGTCTGCTTGAGGCATACCTCTGTAGAGCCTTCTACTCCTTTGGGGATAGGAATTGAGAGAGGGGTGGGGTTGGAAGAAAATCTTTTACTATTTAAATTGCATACAGCTATTAAAGTTTTATAACCTGCTAAAAAGAAAATCTATTTAACGATCAATAGTAATTGAAAAAAATTATTCCTTTTTTCTAACATATTTGTAATGGTCTTGTGCTTACCTAGCGACCCTCTGATTCAAATTTAGTTTGGCTAATTGAGAGGGCTCACCAATAGAAGGGAAGTATGTTCTTCCTCACTAAAATGTTTATTAAAATAGATGAACAGTGCATTCATTTGTATCATGAGTCACCATCACAGGTGACTTGGGATGGAAGGGAATGAACTTGAAGTTCTGGACAGACAGATGAATGTTCAGTTCTCTTCCTGCCAATTATAAGTTGTGTTATAGTAGAAAAATTACCTAAACTCTGAATCTCAGTTTGATTGTCTATAAAACTAGATTATAATAACTGCTTCAAAGGTCTTGTGAGAATTGAATTAAAATGTGTATAAACCTTTAGCATAGTCCCAGATAGAAAATAAATCTTCACTAAATATCTGTTATTATTGTGGTTATTTCTAGTCCCTCTGAATATCCTTAAGGTAAATTTTTTTTTTTTCAACGTTTTTTATTTATTTTTGGGACAGAGAGAGACAGAGCATGAACGGGGGGGGGGCAGAGAGAGAGGGAGACACAGAATCGGAAACAGGCTCCAGGCTCCGAGCCATCAGCCCAGAGCCTGACGCGGGGCTCGAACTCACAGACCGCGAGATCGTGACCTGGCTGAAGTCGGACGCTTAACCGACTGCGCCACCCAGGCGCCCCCTTTAAGGTAAATTTTTAAAGGAGTGTTAAGGTATTTACTCAGACTTAAATAAATTTTAGTCAGAATGAATTTATTTCTTAAATTCTGATAGCCCTTAGGCATTAACAAGGAATTGTTCTAGCCCAAATTCAATGAATCTTCCTCAGACATGACTATACATTTTGAAAATGTATATCCCTTGTACCTTCTACATAAGTCTATTGCATTTGTACTTAGCAATACTTCTCTTTTTCCTGTGAACATGAATAATATGTAACATTTTATATTAAAATATTATTTATGTTTAATTTGTATTATGTTCAGGAGAAGGAAAAAAGAGATGATTCACAGAACAAAATCTATCACTTTCTAAAAGTTCAATAGAAGTTCCTGGAAGAGGGAGCCCATCTAGATAAAGAATTATATCAGATAGTTCAGTAGTTCTGTCCTCTTCCATGCCTCATCCTGGAACTCACATGGGACTCACTTTGAGAGATTTAAAGTTACTGATGTCTTGTTCCTTCCTCCAGAATTTGTGGTTAATCAGACTAAGGTGTGGCCTGAGCATTGAGATATTTAATAGTTTCCCAGGCGATTTTCATCTGTACCCACGTTTGAGATTGTGGGCCTCCCTTTTTATTTTTTCTATTTTTTTCAGATTTTTATTTATTTTTGAGAGAGAGAGAGATTAATAATCACATTAACAATGTGATTGTTGTTCCTTTTATTAAAAAATACATATTCATTACCTTTAAAAGATCGAGCAATTAAAAACACTAAGAATTAATGTTAAAATGAAAGATCACTAAACATTTAACTTTGGAGAATGAAGCATTTCTAGTAGTCTGTAAATGTTATTCCAAAAATGTCTCTATAAATACTACATAGAGATAAATAAGCAGACAGATGTGGTTACATACATGAGACCATATTATGGATGATTTACATTCTTAGTTTAAATTAGCACAATATTTAAATTAGCATTAAAACATTTCATTTGTTTCCATACTTAATATTCAACCAATTTTAATTTTCTTTTCAAAAAAATTTTTTTCCAAGATCTATTATCTCACTTATTACATGTTTAAATATCTCTTTGTTCAATGAGTATTTATTTATTAATTTAATGTTTTTCTTTGTATTTTTTTAATTTACATTCAAGGTAGTTAGCATAGTGCAACAATGATTTCAGGAGTAGATTCCTTAATGCCCCTTATCCGTTTAGCCTATCCCCCCCCCACAACCCCTCCAGCAACGCTCAGTTTGCTCTCCATATTTAAAAATCTCTTATGTTTTGCTCCCTCCCTTTTTTATATTATTTTTGCTTCCCTTCCCTTATGTTTATCTTAAATTCCTCATATGAGTGAAGTCATATGATATTTGTCTTTGTCTGACTAATTTCACTTAACATGATACCCTCTAATTCCACCCACGTAGTTACAAAAAGTGTGTCTTCCTAGGAACAAAATTTGGGGAATATACTTATTTTCCAAATCAGGAATTTTAAAGTATTATTTCTCTTTCCTTTTTTTTAAGTTTATTTATTTATTTTGAAAGAGTGAGAGAGCCAGCATGCAAGCAGGGGAGGTGCAGAGAGAGACAGAGGGAGAGAATCCCAAGCAGGCTCCAAGCTGTCAGAGTGGAGCCAGACTCAGGCCTTCATCTCATGAAATGTGAGATCCTGACCTGAGCCAAAATCAAGAGTCTGATGCTTAACAAACGGAGCCACCCAGGTGCCCCGTATTTCTCTTTCTCCTAGACACGAGGGTTGCTGTACGTAAAACTCTTTTTGTCACGACACACTAAGAAGCTATCAGAATTGGGAAAAATATGTGGTTATACTTCCCGTAAATTGTCAACTCCGTGTTGTTAAGATTATTAAAACAACATTACTTAAGGGGCGGCTTAGCTGGTTGAACGTTTGACTTCTTGGCTCCTGCTCAGGTCATGATCCCCCAGTTCCTGTGGTTGGGCCCCTCCTCAGCAGCTCTGTGCTGACAATGCAGAGCCTGCTTGGGATTCTCTCTCTCTCTCTCTCTCTCTCTCTCTCTCTCTCTCTCTCCCCCTGCTTGTGCCCTCTCTTGCATGCTCAAAATAAACTAATAAATTTTTAAAAATCACTTAAGAAATCATGAGATGTTCAAATATTTGGATCTTGCTATTTGCCATTGCTATTTGCCAACCAAAATATTAGCTATTTTGCAGGAAAAAAAAAACATTTTGAAAGATACTGTTTTAAATCAGATGCTCAATTTTATGAGATTGACACTCTGCCTACTGCCCTGAGGAGGTTAGTTCAGATGCTCAGTTTTAACTATTAGCCTTATTCCATTTTTATTTTTATTTTTTGTAGACAAATGAGAGGGTCTTAACATTTATCATCTATGCTTGATGAAAGGTAAAAGGAAATATTTTTAATATATAGTATGGAAGATATATGATGGTATATATATTTTAGAATCTGCAAAACATTTCATATGGTTGAAGATAAGTTTGGCTTTAAAAGTAGTTATAAAGATATATATAAATGATAGATAGATGGATAGATAACATTCTTCTAGTGGACTTCTTGCTGAAATAAAAAAAATATATAACAAATTCAATGCACATAAATTAAGCACAGTAGCCTGGTGGCTAAAATTAATTGATGTGAAGGGACACTCACACATAATCAGTTTCTGTATACCAATGTGAGAAGAATTATATTAAAGAGTGGGAATAAATGAACTTAGATACTGTAAGTATTTATAGTGAGTATTATTTAGTATTAAATTTATTTAGTATTATATGGGTCTTAAAAATTTATAAACACAAAATA
>NW_026057669.1:0-18320 GCF_023721935.1 Panthera uncia
GCCAACAATCTTGAACCTTTGGGGATGCTATACCAATAATCTTGAACTTTTGGGGGTGCTCTGATGTCCATGCAATTGCTCCTCTGCATGGCTCCACATGACTTCTTCTTCTGTGACGCCACAGCCACTTTGGAAGATGGTTTGGAATTTCCTTATAAAGTTGAACATAAACTTGTCACATTTGTCATAAAACCCAAGATTTCCACTTCTACGTACTCTATTCTTCCAAGTAAACTCAAAACTTATGTTTATGGCAGCTTTATTCATTAGTCACCAAAAATTGGAAGCTATCAATATTTTCTTTAGCAGATAAATAAATTATGGTGCATCCATGAAATTCATTGGTAAAAAGTAACAATCTATTGATTCACATAAGTGAATTTCTGAAATACATTTTCCTGAGTGAAAGAAGACACATATCAGCCAGACATTATGTAGAAAAATGATACATATTAAATAATTCAATTCATATTAATTACAGAAAAAGGCAAAATTATAGACACAGAAAACTGATCAGAAGTCAGAGGTAAAACTATTGTCTACATGGTGGACCCATGTATATTTATGGATTACACACCCTATCATTCCCACACTTTTTGTTGAAATTATTCTTCCTTCACTTAATTGCTTTTGTAAATTTGTCAAAATTTAATTACTTATGTCTGTTTATTTTGAGACTCTATCATATTCCAATGATCTACCTGTGACCAATATCATACCCTCTTGATTCTTTTAGTTTTAAAGTAAGTTATGAAATCAGGTAGTGTGATTTCCTCTAAATTTAGTTTTTCTTTTCAAAAATATTTTAGCTATTCTACCTTTGCCTTTCCATAAAAAATTTAGAATCAAATTCTGTATATCTACACACAAAAAGTTTTCTGTGATTTTGACTGGAATTGCATTGAATCTATGGAATAAATTAGGAAAAGTCGACTCAACAATATTGAGACTTCCAATCTATGAGCATGCTATATATCTCCATTTATTTAAATCTTCATTGATTTCTTTCATTGGTGTTTCATAGTTTTCTGCATAAAATTTCCACACATATTTTGTTTGCTTTATTTATAAGTACTTAATACCTTTTAGTGCTATTATAAATGATATTGTATTCAAATCCCTGTTGGTTATTTTTAGTATATAAGAATACAGTTGACTTTTATATATTGTTCTTATTTTCTATGATCTTGCTAAGCACACCTAAATTTTTAAATATATTAGCTCCATTTTCATAATATCCTCTTCACTTCCTGATGTCTGTATGATCTGTAGTGATGTCATTGTTTTATTCCTTAAGCATAATTTGTTTCTTTTTTTTTATCAGTCTTCTTAGGGTTTATCATCTTACTAATCTTTTCAGTGAGTTGACTGTGGATTGTTGTTTTCTCAATTGAATATTGCTTTTGTATTTTTACTGTCATCTTGGTAATTCTATATCTTTAGGCTCTGATTTATTGTTTGTTTTTAAGCTTTTAGATATATATTTAAATAGTTGATTTTCAGTGTTTATTCCTTTTTTTTTTTAACATTTATTCATTTTTGGGAGACAGAGCATGAGCAGGGAGGGACAGAGAGAGACAGAGAGAGCAAGAGAATCTGAAGCAGGCTCCAGGCTCTGAGCTGTCATCACAGAGCCTGATATGGGGCTTTAATTCATGAACTGTGAGATCATGACCTGAGCTGAAGTTGGATGCTCAACCAACTGTGCTACCCAGGTGCCCCATTATTATTTTTAATATATGCATTTAATGCTATGAATTTTCTGCTAAATACTTTCTAAGCTATATCCTACAAATTTTGATTTGTCATGCTGTGAGCTAATTTTTATGTGCCTTTTAAATGTAATTCCAAAGATTCAGTCATGGGAAATTTCAGCATTAAAAATCAAGGAGGTCAGAAGGAACCAGCAAATAAGTCTCAGAATTCATGGCCAGTGACATATAAGGGAAGCCAGAGCATGTGGTGTACTAGAAGCTTAGTCATTATTTTTAAATGAAACCTCACTACTTCTCTCATCAAGAAGTTGACACTATTTTTCTCCTGCTTATATCTGTGTTGGATCCATGACTTGATTTGACTAATAGAATTTGACAGAACTTACCAAGTCTGGTTTTTGAAGTTTGGTTTTAAAAGATTTTGAAATGTATTTTCATGGTCTTTAAATGTTTACTTTTGGACCACTGTCTTGAGACTATTAATATGTAAGGAGGCAATATATGAGCTTAATTCAGCTCTGTGAGAGATTAAACCATAATATCTTGAAGAATAAACTGTTTTCTTGCTTTAAGCCACTTAATTTTGGGTTCCTTCCCCACAGAAATAAATAACTGAATCACTAATGAAGAAAATGTTTCATATAGAAGTATCATGTGTCAACGTTTCTTCCACAGTCAAGAAAGTTGATTTTGAGATTACCTAATTGATTTAGTAATTCAGCATTCATTAGTTTCTTAAAAAGAAAAATATTGGCAGGATGACAAAGAATTATAAGAATGAATTGTTGGCATCAATAACAATTCTCTGGAGGAATTATCCTTAAAACATAAGTGGAGAAAGTAGGCAATAGCTGGAAAATAAAATGGAATGAGACTTCTTTTTTTCTGAGATCATACAGAGCTATTACAGGATGTTGTATGCTGTTAGAAATATAACAATAAAAAAGGAGGAGACTGATAATTCAGGAAAGAGAAAGAATTGTTGGGCTGATACCTTTGAGGGGAAAAAAGAAATAGGTGATCACTGGGAATATAGTTCATAAAGGGAGAGTTTGCCCTTGGTCATGAGCGAATAATTCATTAGTGGCTGGTGCAGGGAATCAGAATATACAGATGTGAGTTCAAGTGCCTGGGAAGTTGTGGCAGTAAGTTTGGGATGCAGAGCCTGTCAGTTTCCTCCTTGGACTTTCTTATGTCTTATGAAATAGGAAATAAGGTCATTAATAGGGAGTCAAGATGGTGAGCATTTGGAGGTTTGAGGAAAACATATTGCAGATGAAGTTTCTGGGTTTTGTTTTTGTTTTTGTTTGTTTTTGTTTGTGGGTTTGTTTTTGAAAGTGAGAATACACTAAGAAGTGCAATGAGCATTAGCACACCACTTTTAGGTGGTATATTTTAATGTCTGAAGGAAAATTTTACACTAGTATATTATGTTTTTTAATATTGCTTATAACAACAACCCATGTGTGTCTTTAGTTTATGTATGTATATTCCTGAGTTTACCATAAACTAACTGAGGCTTCCTTTTGGTTTCCCATGGACAGTGGGCAGATTTTTTTTTTTTTTTCAAATTCACTATTTGGAGAATCAGTAGCACTTTTAGGACTCTGGATTGGGAAATGGTCTCATTTTACTTATATATGTGACAGGGGGTGCCTGAGTGGCTCAGTAGGTTAAGCCTCTAACTTTGGCTCAGGTCATGATCTTGCATTCTGTGAGTTTAAGCCCCACGTTGGGCTCTTTGCTGATAGCTCAGAGCCTAGAGCCTGCTTTGGATTCTGTGTCTCCCTCTCTATCTGCCCCTCCCCTATTCATGCTCTCTCTCTCTCTCTCAAAATATAAATAAACATTAAAAAAAATCATATATGTGACAGTAAAACCTGGATCACTGTACCAACTTAGCCCTGAAACTTCTAGGTCCTAGATTACTGAAAAAGCTCCATGGCCAATTACCCTCCTAGGCACACAGAAGCATCTGTTTAAAGGATTCCAACATCCTACGGCAGCATCTGTTTAAAGGCTTCCAACATCCTCGTGGTTTCTCTATTGCCTCCTGAGGTTTCTTCATAGCCTGCTGCAAGGTTATCTATGTTTGTGAGAAGCTGTTTGTTATATTTTATGTAGCCTCCTTAGGTATTTTTAGTGAGAGAGTTTTCACGTTACTTTGCCAGAAATAGAAATTGTGTGTGTTTGCATGTGTGTGATTTTGGGAAATTTACATTATATTTTGAGCCACTGTTTCTTAATCAACAATATGCAGAAAATAAAATGAGACACATAGAGGTATTGTGAAGATGATTAAGCAAGGTGAAGCATAAAGAAAAGATTGGTTGTTCATTAAATGTTGGTTTAGTTTTTTTCAGAGATTTCATTCCCTGTGGTTACGTTTAGTGGTCCATATGGAATTACTAGTTGTGAACTGTATTATATAATTTGTAAATGAAGAAAACTCAGAAATGGCAGATAAATCTTTTCTCCAAAACCTAATAGATTTATCTTATCACAATATGACTCACAAATTTCACATGAAATACTTTTAGATGTAATTTGTAATTAGGTGTAATTATTTTTAAAATTCACACTTGTCAAAATAGTCAACGTAAGTGATTTTTTTAAGGTAGAGCGAAACTGGAGCCATTGAGATAGAGACTCCTATTGCCGTAACATTATGCCTAAAATCTGTTGTGTAATTGTCAAATTGATTTATAATATAAGAAAGAAGGCTACACAATGAACACCCAAGCCTTGAAGCTAACAAAGATTTGGTCATATTACCACAACATATTCGTAAAGCTTTGCATTAGATTTGATGTGAAAATACAATGAAGAGTATAATGATATTTTTGAGAACTTGATCCTATATTACAGCCTCTTTATTTCATTTACATAATTTAGTGTCAGATTTTTTTTTTCAGACACCAAATTTATCACCTCCAATTTGCAATCTGGAAATCAATAGTGTTCTCTTGGCACCTTCTAACCTCATAAGCAATTAAATATTTGAAATATAAGCTTAGTCTAAAATTGTGTTGACAAGTAACTTGGCCATATCTGTCCTAGAATCTGCAGCCAACAATCATAAGAACATATTTGTAAGGAAAGTGATCAGATATGATTAAAGTGCAAGACAAATCAGCAGCCAAACTATTTACTTATTGTACAGAGAAATATAATTTTAAATAAGTATTTTTGTCTCCATAATTCATCTTGAAGAAATAGAAAAGTGAGAGGAAAACATTGTGCATTCTCACAAATTGCAAATGTCACCTAGAATAATAAAAGCAACTAGGTCTATAGCCCATAGGAAGTGTTGAATAAATATGCACAAATAAATTACTAATTAATTTATTTAATGTTTTGTTACATTGATAACAATTAAATTTAAAATGTGAATTGGTCATTATTTCACTTAGATTTTTAAAGGTTAGTAACTGGTGTATGTAAGGCACTAATACTTCATGTTTTGCATGCATTATTTCATTTAGTCCACACAACAAACCTATGAGTTATATACTAAGGCATAGAGAGAGAGAGCGCCACTGCGAGCAGGGGAGGGGCAGAAAGAGAGGAAGATACAAAATCCAAAGCAGGCTCCAGGCTCTGAGCTGTCAGCACAGAGCCCGACGAGGGGCTTGAACTCATGAACCAGGAGATCATGACCTGAGCCAAAGTCAGATGCTTAACCAACTGAGCCACTCCCATGCCCCTGCACTAGTTCTTTACTTACTGCCTTTATATTAAAAAAGGAGATATAAAAAAGATTAATACCATAGAGAGGTGGACACACTGTTTTTGACTAAAAATGATGATGACATTAAATTTTAATTGACATTAAAAACGAGTGTTTGCATTGGGGAATTGTGTGTGTGTGTGTGTGTGTGTGTGTGTGTGTGTTCTTGTCCAAACAGTTGCTTGCAGGAGATCAGATTGGGGCGAGAAAGCCTTTCTTTGTATATACTGAAGGACAGATGTAAAAAGGAAATGCAGTGTGCCTGGTGCAGCATTATATGAACTGAGCTTTGCCATTGCACACGTGACAGTGCCTTAGATTAAGGAAAACCAATTGTGGGGAAATGTACTGTCACATGTTGAAATTGCCTTTCCATCTGTGAGTCTGGCACATGCCCTTGAAACATGATGAGGTTTTTCTGAGTAACGAGGTTTTAACTGTCAATCACTTTAAAGAGTTTTATACTGAAGCAAGACATATGGAAAGAAAGATGCTTTCTCTATTCCTGTGACCTGTATGTGTACCTGTAGGGCTAAGGCTCCTTCCTAGCAATCCAGTGATTCTAGCAGCCTTCATGGATATGGGTCTTTTTAATTTTCATTTATTTATTTTTGAGAGAGAGAGAGCGCGAGCAGGGGATGGGGGCAGAGAGAGAGAGAGGAAGACACAGACTTCAGGCTCTAAGCTGTCAGTACAGTGCCTGACACGGGGCTCAAACTCACAAACTGTGAGATCATGACCTGGGCCAAAGTCAGACACTCACCCAACTGAGCCACCCAAGTGCCCCTGATACGGGTCTTTTTAACTTGCTTATATCAGCTTAGGTCGCGCAAGAGAGACTGAGAAATTTTGTGATCCTGAGATCCAGCTTTGGTTCCAAGAGTTGTTGTTTCTAGGGATATTTGTAAGCAATTCTTTGATTTGCTTGTTTGCATCATATGTTCAGTCATATTCTTCACCACTAGAGGCAGCAGTTTCCTCTCTGAGTTTGGAGTGACAGGTTAGCCTCTGTTCCATGCCAAAGCGTGAACAAAAGGACACTGGTGATGGAGTAGGGACAAAGCAAACACTAGAAAGTCCATTCGCTTAAAAACTCTGACAAATCTAACGGAACGTTTTGAGGCAACTGATTTTAGGTCATTACACTACTGGTAGACCCAACATAAAAGGTTTATGTCTTTAATAAAATCCATACAAATATATTGGTACTTACAGTTTTTAAAGATCCATGACATATGTATTAAACACAAATAATAAAGCTGAGAGCCATAAAATTTAAATGACAACCCAAAGGCATACAAACAACTTGAGTTAGTTATAAAGCTATTCAGAATGTTGACAGTACTTTTACCCATGGCCATACATTATTACCAGCATTACTTAATTTTGGATATCTGCTATGATAGGAGCTTGGGAATTAATAAATGTAGCAGTGGACGTTCAGTCGATAAGAACAACAAATGTCTATCAATTCTGAGTTTTGAGCTTCACTTACCGCCCAGCAGGGCAGAAGGGGGAATATAGCCACTGACTGTTTACATCAATATCTCAGAGTGATAAAGCACTTTATTTTTATTTTGCTTTTAAAAATCTCTGGGAGTCAACTTTATTTTCCATTTTGCACAATGCATCATTCCAGGATCAATTTTGAGTGTTAAAAAAAGCATTGTAGACCAAATACAAATTCTGGTGGGCTTTGAAAGTACTTGTTGAATTTCACTAGATTTTAGCAAGAGCACATCGTGTATGATTTCATTATAGAACTTGTATTACTGTATATCATGAATTACAGTAGTTGTCTCTCTCAATACCATTCTTTTCATTGTTCTGTGTGTCTTCAAGTCAAATGGAGAGCTCTAGATGTAACCGACTAACGGAAGTTGTCACAAAGGCTCAATACTCTGGGCCATGCTTTGGACCACTGGGTGGGCCAGATTGTAGTCAGTGGTGTGTAAAGGACAAATAAAAACATATGGATTCAAACATATAGGTCTGAACTTCAATGCTTCCATTATTTACATTGAAAAACAACAACATGAAATTCAGCTGTTCCCTCTGATAGCCTAGTTTAATTCTTAATTTAAATATAGTACTTTTATCAATTAATATTGCTACAAAGCAAATTACCTGGTAAGTTAAAGGCTTAAAACAGCAATCATTTAATTAGCTTGTATTCTGTGGGTAAACTGGACGGTTTGTCTGGTCTGTGTTGGCTATTCTGGGTGTGGGTGATCTAGAATGGTCTCACACGTCTGCCCTTCGCTGGTCTGAGGAAGCAGGAACTTCCCTTCTCATGGGCTCTCTGCTTCCAGGAGGTCTGGTCCAGTTATACACATGATGATGGAAACATCCCCAGGAGCAAGAGAGGGCCAGCCCTCATGTGCAAGCATTTTTAGCTAATGCTTTAGTCAGGGATGCTAATGTCCTATTGGCCAAAGACCCATGGCCAGGTGCAAAAAGTGTGGACAAATAAACTCCCCTTCTTTACAGAAGCACTTCAACAGCTTTGAAGAATTTGTGGCCTTTTTTTGGTTTTGTTTTAATTTCCAATAGAGCTGTTTTGAATATTAGTGAAAATGAAGGCCAAGGTTTTATCATGTAATAATAACTAAATACATGTTATTGTTAATGTGGTTTATCAGTCGTTCATTTTATCATCCTATGATTTAACAAACATTTATTAAGAAAATACAGCAGGTAAGCCTCTTCCAATCACAATCACAGTGAATAATAGGTTGGAGCATAAATCTTTGGATAATCGTTTGAGTGTTGCTGAAGAACAGTTATTGATAATTGTGAGAAGTTAGTTTTAAATGAGGGACAGAGAACAGAGAATATCCCTTTCTTTGATTTCTATGATTTTCCAATATTTTACTGTTCCTTCTGAAGACATATCTATTTACCTTTGGAATCATGATTACCAGGTATTCAGAAACTTCCTAAATCATGATTAAAGAATATATTTTCAGAATATTGAAAGTTCTAGTGATTTAAAATTGTAATCTTTATCATGACTTTCACTCTTCTGAATCAATGGCATTTATTTCACATTAAAACCTCAAAATAAGCTACAAATGAAAAATATTTGATTATATATCAACAAATGAGAAGAGGTCCTTGAATAACATATTCCTTCCCTGTGTAATCTCATCTGGTTTCACATCTGTAAGGTTTCACGTCTGTAAATACTAGCTATCAACTGTGGGTTTCTGCATTTTAACTTCAGTATTGGCATCTCTCCTGAGCTCCAGATTTGCCTGACCACACTGTGCTATTCTTGAGTTATGCTATAAACCAATTAGAATATAAACAGGTAAAAGACCCTGAGTGTGCTTCACTCAGTCTTTATTTCCATTGTGGTACAATACTATTAAGGACTCAGTAAATACACCACAGTATATAAAACGCTACACAAAAGTAGTTGAAATGAAAATCGCCAGAGGAAACTTCCTTCCAAATCCTTTCACCTCGGTAGTTTAAACGACTTCTCTCTAACTTTTAAAACCATTCCAATACCATCTAAAGTGACATTTCCTAAACTTGGCTTAGAATCCTGTCTGTCATATCATATTGGCTCTTGCAATTCTCAGAACTTAATCTCTGATTTTGCCAAGGACTGTTCTGCACCTGGGTTCTCCTGACGCAGCCAGGAGACCAGATGCAAGGAGACATCCTGGCAGGTTTCATGTTGGTTGGCTAGAGAATCGATATTCTTTCCTGTGATGTTTTATTGTATACAGAAGTGTTAGCTCTTCCCTCTCTTTTGTGAGCAAATTGCTATATTTTTGTATTTTGGGTTGATGTTTAAATAATGATATTGATGCTGGATGCTTTCAGCCACTCTCTCCATTTATATTTTAATGAACGAATATTAACCACCTCACAAAGTAGTTCTAAGGATTATAGATGAATTAGATTCTGTATGTAGCGTTCTTCCTAAACTGATAAAGTATGTATAAATGTTAGCTCAGAATTCATTCCGTACATTCCTCTGATATAACTTCACTGTTGTAGTCAATTTCTGCATGCTGAAGAGCCCCAAGATAGATAGATAGATAGATAGATAAATAAATAAATAAGTAAGTAAACCAACTATATTCCTTTCTTTGAAGGGACTTGTGGTCTAATGATTCATTAAATAGCCTTAAATATCTCTTGCATGCATTCAATACTTTAGATTCTTTACAGTGTTTTCATATGCATTAGCTCATTAGTCCTTCATAACAAACCAGTGAGGTAGACAGAACAGTAATTATTTCTCCCATTTAAAAAAAAAAAAGGTAATTGCTCACCAAGGAGGTAAAATATCACACTTAAGTTTATAGAATATTAGAATATTGGATTTCTGTGAAATAGACCAGTGCTTTTTCCACCAGAGAAGATACATTTTATAAGAGGAAAATTGATTTTCACTTGAAAAAAATAATTTAATGTATGGATAATCTGAACAAGATTATACTCTTGAAAAAGAAATAAAAACAAGTAATAACAAAAATCACCTTTTTAAATATCAGTTCTACCTTCCACATCTAATTTGATCATGGTTATACTTGTGCCTAACCCTAAACAATTATTTGTTTCTATGTCTCCTATCAAAGACACTAAAAAAAATACCATACATGGAAAGGAAGTAGGATTTAAGTTGAACATCTATATATTAAAATTCCATTTCATTCATTTATTAGGTATGTGATCTTGAGTGAATTATATATCTTTTCTGTGCATTGATATGTATCTTTGGAAATGAAACTATATCTAACCTGGAGAGACTCTATGATTTATTCAAAACATAGGCAAGCAGCATTCACTCAAACAATTCACATTTCTCCTAATTCCTTTCTCCCACCTCCTTATGATTTCACCTTTACTTTATTTTATTTTCTTTAAGTTAATTAATTTATTTCAAGAGAAAGAGTGTGTGTGAGTGGGGGAGGCAAAAAGAGAGAGAAGGAAAGAGAGAGTTCTAAGCAGTCTCTGTCAGCACAGAGCACTGATGTGGGGCTTGATCTCACAAAACTGTGAGATCGTGACATGAGTGGAAATCAAGAGTTGGATGTGTGATGACTGACTGAGCCACCCAGGTGCCCCTTACCTTTACTTTAAGTATACAATGAATTTGTCCCAATCAAAATAACACCAGCATTCTTCACAGAGCTAGAAAAAACAATCCTAAAATTTGTATGGAATCAGAAAAGATCCTGAATTGCCAAAGCAATCTTGAAAAAGAAAACCAAAGCAAGAGGCATCACAATCCTGGACTTCAAGCTGTATTACAAAGCTGTAATCATCAAGACAGTATGGTACTGGCACAAAAACAGACACTCAGACCAATGGAACAGAATAGAGAGCCCGGAAATGGACTCACAAACATATGGCCAATTAATATTTGACAAAACAGGAAAGAATATCCAGTGGAATGAAGACAGTGTCTTTAGCAAATGGTGTTGGGAAAACTTGACAGAGACATGCAGAAGAATGAACCTGGACCACTTGCTTACACCATACACAAAAATAAACTCAAAATGGATGAAAGACCTAACTATAAGACAGGAAGCCATCAAAACCCTACAGGAGAAGGCAAGCAAAAACCTCTTGACCTCGGCCCCAGAAACTTCTTACTCAACATGTCTCTGGAGGCAAGAGAAACAAAAGCAAAAATGAACTCCTGGGACCTCATCAAGATAAAAAACTTCTGTATGGTGAAGGAAGCAATCAGCAAAACTGAAAGGCCACCAGCGGAATGGGAGAAGATTTTGCAAATGACATATCAGATAAAGGGTTAGTATCCAGAATCTATAAAGAACTTATCAAACTCAACACCCAAAAAACAAATAATCCAATGAAGAAATGGGCAAAAGGCATGAATAGACACTTTTCCAAAGAAGACATCCAGATGGCTAGCAGGCACATGAAGAAATGCTCAACATCACTCATCATCAGGGAAATACAAATCAAAACCACAATGAGATATTACCTCACACCTGTCAGAATGGCTAAAATGAACAATTCAGGCAATTAGAGACGTTGGGGAGGATGTGGAGAAGAAAGAGGAACCCTTTTGAAATGTTGGTGGGAGTGCAAGCTGGTGTAGCCACTCTGGAAAACAGTATGGAATTTCCTCCAAAAATTAAAAATAAAGCTACCCTATGACCCAGCAATTGCACTACTAGGTATTTATTCAAAGGATACAGGTGTGCTGTTTCGAAGGGGCACATGCACCCTAATGACCATAAGCAGTTCCCTCAACAATAGCCAAAGTATGGAAAGAGCCCAAATGTCCATCGATGGATGAATGGATAAAGAAAATGTGGTTTATATATACAATGGAGTATTACTCAGCAATCAAAAAGAATGAAATATTGCCCTTTGCAACAATGTGGATGGAACTAGAATGTATCATGCTAAATGAAGTTAGTCAGTCAGAGAAAGACAAATATCATATGACTTCATTCATATGTGGAATTCAAGATACAAAGCAAATGAACATAAGGGAAGGGAAGCAAAAATAACATAAGAACAAGGAGGGGGCAAAACATAAGAGTCTCTTAAACATAGAGAACAAACTGAGGGTTGCTGGAGGGTTTGTGGGTGGGGGGAGGACTAAATAGGCAAGAGGCATTAAGGAAGACACTTGCTGGGATGAGCACTGGGTCTTATATGTAGAGGATGAATCTCTAGATTCTACTCCTGAGATCATTATTGCACTATATGCTAACTAACTTGGATGTATATTAAAAAAATAATAAAAAAAATAAAATAAAATACTAATATTATCTGACATAAACAAACAAACACATAAGCCTTAAAGAAATCTCCATCCTGCTGCACACAAACATTTCCAGGGGAGTACATGTTATCTTATGGATGCTATAGATGCTAATTCTGGAGAAGAAAGGATCCATCCAGCTAAATTTATGTCCAGAGGTACAAGCTCCAAAGTTTGAGTGTTTTTATTTTTTTTTTCAGCTTTACTGAGGTATAATTGACAATAAAATTGTAATATATTAAAAAATTAAAAATAAATAAATAATGGATTTGTTTTATATTTTCAGGTCCAAAGAGGAAAACTATTATATCAAGAAGCAAGACTTCATGATCATCAGAGGTACACTTCTTTGTTCAAGCAATTTATGTGATGCTGCAGACTACTTAATTAAACACAAAGCAATCCAGGATAATCGTTTAATATGAAACTTCCCAGACTTTTCAACCTTTGTGACTTTCTGATGGTTACAAATAAGCATAATAATTAGAAATATAACTACCATCTATCCTGCATCACAAACCTGGTAGATAGACACAAAGGATCTAGATCCAAGAGTTACATTAACTAAAAGTCGTAGAAATATTTACATGGATTTCTATTCCTTCTGAACACATACAAAATTCTTGGGACCATTTAGTAGACTACTAGGTTCATTTACATACTCTGTAGCTTAAACTCTGATTTTAGAGACACACGATAGTAAACCTACAAGAGTTTACTGGTGTTAACTTGGTGAAATTGAATAATAACCCTAAAATTTCTGATAAGAGACGCCCCCCCCCCCTCCACCAAATACTGGTCTTAAGATAGAATGGAGACACTGGAAACTAATGTAACCTTGTGTGTTAACTAAACTTTGATACCAAAAATAATAAGAAAATAAGATAAAATCGAAAAAAAAATAGAATGGAGATGACTAGTTCTTAGTGAAGGAAACCATATACTAAGTCTTCCATTAACATGAAAGGTTTGGAACCACAACAGTCCAGCACTGGAGGCAAGGGACAACGCCTGCATTGAGGGAATGTGCCAAGGAGTGTATGTGACTATGTATATACTGCATTTTACTTAGTGGTTTCCCATTGTTCTGGGAATCTCAAACAGGCTTGGAAACCTTTCAAAACATCTTATTAAAAATCATGGTGCCATTGTAAAGTCTCTCAATTCATGCTTCTGAGACTGGATAGGTGAGCATAGGAGTTCATTACGTTGACTCAAGACAATTTTCACAGATGTGCAGAGATGATGGAAATCCAAGTAAATATTTCCACCACTTTGACATATTGTAATTCTTGGAACTAGAGTTGCTTTGTGTCTATCTACCAGAGTGGTGACACAGGATACATATTAATTATATTTCCAATCATTGTGCTTATTTTTGACCATCAGAAAATCACTAAGTTTGAAATGTCTGAAAGTTTTTATACTAAATGATTATTACTGATGCTTTGTATGTAATTAAATGTCCTGCTTTATCATATGCTGTTTAAAAAGTGCTCCCTTGATGATCACAGTCTCATTCTATTATTATAACATTAAAAAATAAAAGTGAATCTTATGTTTCAAGTACAAGTGCCAAATAAAATTATCTGAAAGAATCCTTAAACATTTCAATTAGTAAAATAAACATAGGATGCCTAGATGGCTCAGTTCATAGAGCATGTGACTCTTGATCTCAGGGTCATGAGTTTGACCCCTACATTGGGTGTAGAGATTACTTAAAAAAATAATAAAGCATTAAAAAAGTAAAACATAGGGGCGCCTGGGTGGCTCAGTCGGTTAAGCGTCCGACTTCAGCTCAGGTCATGATCTCACGGCTTGTGAGTTCGAGCCCCATGTCCGGCTCTATGGTGACATCTCAGAGCCTGGAGCCTCTTCAGATTCTGTGTCTTTCTCTCTCTCTCTGCCCTTCCCCACTCACACTCTGTCTCTCTCTCTCAAAAATAAATAAATATTAAAAAATTTAAAAAAATAAAATATAAACAATTTAAAAAGAAGAAAGTCTATAAAAACTTTTTACTAACGGATTGTCTCATTGAGTGATGGTTTTACCAATAAATTTCATTTTAGACAAGCGCAGCCAAAGAACAGAAATTGGATAAAACAAATGTTATAATTATTACATCTCATTCATTAAGTATGGCCTTAATATATTTCCTCTTATTAAGAAATTCATACACAAATTCATTAACAAATGAAAGAGCCCCAGGCTTCAATGCAAGTTAAGTAAATTAATTTCAAGCCACAAGAATTCCGATAAATTCAATGTTTATTGAATTCTTCTTATGAACCAAGCACTGTGATAATACCAAAAATAAATGACGTGCTCCTTGCCACAGCAGGTGCAAATAACTCCTGCATAAGCAGTCATTACCCAGTCTTCTGGTTAGACCTGGAAAAGCACTGTTTGGTTTTCCAGAAGCCATGGTGCATTAGACTCAAGATTTAAGTCTGCTTGAGGCATACCTCTGTAGAGCCTTCTACTCCTTTGGGGATAGGAATTGAGAGAGGGGTGGGGTTGGAAGAAAATCTTTTACTATTTAAATTGCATACAGCTATTAAAGTTTTATAACCTGCTAAAAAGAAAATCTATTTAACGATCAATAGTAATTGAAAAAAATTATTCCTTTTTTCTAACATATTTGTAATGGTCTTGTGCTTACCTAGCGACCCTCTGATTCAAATTTAGTTTGGCTAATTGAGAGGGCTCACCAATAGAAGGGAAGTATGTTCTTCCTCACTAAAATGTTTATTAAAATAGATGAACAGTGCATTCATTTGTATCATGAGTCACCATCACAGGTGACTTGGGATGGAAGGGAATGAACTTGAAGTTCTGGACAGACAGATGAATGTTCAGTTCTCTTCCTGCCAATTATAAGTTGTGTTATAGTAGAAAAATTACCTAAACTCTGAATCTCAGTTTGATTGTCTATAAAACTAGATTATAATAACTGCTTCAAAGGTCTTGTGAGAATTGAATTAAAATGTGTATAAACCTTTAGCATAGTCCCAGATAGAAAATAAATCTTCACTAAATATCTGTTATTATTGTGGTTATTTCTAGTCCCTCTGAATATCCTTAAGGTAAATTTTTTTTTTTTCAACGTTTTTTATTTATTTTTGGGACAGAGAGAGACAGAGCATGAACGGGGGGGGGGCAGAGAGAGAGGGAGACACAGAATCGGAAACAGGCTCCAGGCTCCGAGCCATCAGCCCAGAGCCTGACGCGGGGCTCGAACTCACAGACCGCGAGATCGTGACCTGGCTGAAGTCGGACGCTTAACCGACTGCGCCACCCAGGCGCCCCCTTTAAGGTAAATTTTTAAAGGAGTGTTAAGGTATTTACTCAGACTTAAATAAATTTTAGTCAGAATGAATTTATTTCTTAAATTCTGATAGCCCTTAGGCATTAACAAGGAATTGTTCTAGCCCAAATTCAATGAATCTTCCTCAGACATGACTATACATTTTGAAAATGTATATCCCTTGTACCTTCTACATAAGTCTATTGCATTTGTACTTAGCAATACTTCTCTTTTTCCTGTGAACATGAATAATATGTAACATTTTATATTAAAATATTATTTATGTTTAATTTGTATTATGTTCAGGAGAAGGAAAAAAGAGATGATTCACAGAACAAAATCTATCACTTTCTAAAAGTTCAATAGAAGTTCCTGGAAGAGGGAGCCCATCTAGATAAAGAATTATATCAGATAGTTCAGTAGTTCTGTCCTCTTCCATGCCTCATCCTGGAACTCACATGGGACTCACTTTGAGAGATTTAAAGTTACTGATGTCTTGTTCCTTCCTCCAGAATTTGTGGTTAATCAGACTAAGGTGTGGCCTGAGCATTGAGATATTTAATAGTTTCCCAGGCGATTTTCATCTGTACCCACGTTTGAGATTGTGGGCCTCCCTTTTTATTTTTTCTATTTTTTTCAGATTTTTATTTATTTTTGAGAGAGAGAGAGATTAATAATCACATTAACAATGTGATTGTTGTTCCTTTTATTAAAAAATACATATTCATTACCTTTAAAAGATCGAGCAATTAAAAACACTAAGAATTAATGTTAAAATGAAAGATCACTAAACATTTAACTTTGGAGAATGAAGCATTTCTAGTAGTCTGTAAATGTTATTCCAAAAATGTCTCTATAAATACTACATAGAGATAAATAAGCAGACAGATGTGGTTACATACATGAGACCATATTATGGATGATTTACATTCTTAGTTTAAATTAGCACAATATTTAAATTAGCATTAAAACATTTCATTTGTTTCCATACTTAATATTCAACCAATTTTAATTTTCTTTTCAAAAAAATTTTTTTCCAAGATCTATTATCTCACTTATTACATGTTTAAATATCTCTTTGTTCAATGAGTATTTATTTATTAATTTAATGTTTTTCTTTGTATTTTTTTAATTTACATTCAAGGTAGTTAGCATAGTGCAACAATGATTTCAGGAGTAGATTCCTTAATGCCCCTTATCCGTTTAGCCTATCCCCCCCCCCACAACCCCTCCAGCAACGCTCAGTTTGCTCTCCATATTTAAAAATCTCTTATGTTTTGCTCCCTCCCTTTTTTATATTATTTTTGCTTCCCTTCCCTTATGTTTATCTTAAATTCCTCATATGAGTGAAGTCATATGATATTTGTCTTTGTCTGACTAATTTCACTTAACATGATACCCTCTAATTCCACCCACGTAGTTACAAAAAGTGTGTCTTCCTAGGAACAAAATTTGGGGAATATACTTATTTTCCAAATCAGGAATTTTAAAGTATTATTTCTCTTTCCTTTTTTTTAAGTTTATTTATTTATTTTGAAAGAGTGAGAGAGCCAGCATGCAAGCAGGGGAGGTGCAGAGAGAGACAGAGGGAGAGAATCCCAAGCAGGCTCCAAGCTGTCAGAGTGGAGCCAGACTCAGGCCTTCATCTCATGAAATGTGAGATCCTGACCTGAGCCAAAATCAAGAGTCTGATGCTTAACAAACGGAGCCACCCAGGTGCCCCGTATTTCTCTTTCTCCTAGACACGAGGGTTGCTGTACGTAAAACTCTTTTTGTCACGACACACTAAGAAGCTATCAGAATTGGGAAAAATATGTGGTTATACTTCCCGTAAATTGTCAACTCCGTGTTGTTAAGATTATTAAAACAACATTACTTAAGGGGCGGCTTAGCTGGTTGAACGTTTGACTTCTTGGCTCCTGCTCAGGTCATGATCCCCCAGTTCCTGTGGTTGGGCCCCTCCTCAGCAGCTCTGTGCTGACAATGCAGAGCCTGCTTGGGATTCTCTCTCTCTCTCTCTCTCTCTCTCTCTCTCTCTCTCTCTCCCCCTGCTTGTGCCCTCTCTTGCATGCTCAAAATAAACTAATAAATTTTTAAAAATCACTTAAGAAATCATGAGATGTTCAAATATTTGGATCTTGCTATTTGCCATTGCTATTTGCCAACCAAAATATTAGCTATTTTGCAGGAAAAAAAAAACATTTTGAAAGATACTGTTTTAAATCAGATGCTCAATTTTATGAGATTGACACTCTGCCTACTGCCCTGAGGAGGTTAGTTCAGATGCTCAGTTTTAACTATTAGCCTTATTCCATTTTTATTTTTATTTTTTGTAGACAAATGAGAGGGTCTTAACATTTATCATCTATGCTTGATGAAAGGTAAAAGGAAATATTTTTAATATATAGTATGGAAGATATATGATGGTATATATATTTTAGAATCTGCAAAACATTTCATATGGTTGAAGATAAGTTTGGCTTTAAAAGTAGTTATAAAGATATATATAAATGATAGATAGATGGATAGATAACATTCTTCTAGTGGACTTCTTGCTGAAATAAAAAAAATATATAACAAATTCAATGCACATAAATTAAGCACAGTAGCCTGGTGGCTAAAATTAATTGATGTGAAGGGACACTCACACATAATCAGTTTCTGTATACCAATGTGAGAAGAATTATATTAAAGAGTGGGAATAAATGAACTTAGATACTGTAAGTATTTATAGTGAGTATTATTTAGTATTACATTTATTTAGTATTATATGGGTCTTAAAAATTTATAAACACAAAATA
>NW_026057670.1:0-18245 GCF_023721935.1 Panthera uncia
CCCTCCCCTCCCCTCCCATACACTCTCTCTCCTCCCAACCCCCTCAGTGTCTCTTAAATAAATAAACAAACAAATAAATAAATAAATAAATAAAGTCTGTCTCATGAAAAACAAAGAAAGGCAAGACTGAGGAACTGTTCCAGCTTCAAGGAAACTAAAGGACCCACTGGCTTCACCAAATCAGAAGAAAAAGACATATAGCATTGAGGTCTTCATTACATCCTATGTATTATTGACACTTTTATGGCTAGCATGAAAATAGTATAAATATAATAAATGAGATTGTACTCTTAGTGTGATGTAGGAGTTTCAGATTTTGCTTCTTTTTTACATTGTTTTTACCCTGAAATAAACATTAGCTTTTCATTCACTAAATATATAATGCATTTTCTTATCATCATGATTTACTGAAACAGAACATAAAAAGGGCAACGTAGGGCAAGTCGTTGTGCGTTTATTTTATACAGAATCCTACTTCCACAGAGAATGGCCTGGAAATCTCATTCTTTCCCGCCCTTTCACATTCAAACTTCAGATCTTAAAGTGGAGAAGGCAACAAATGAACAAATTGAATGCGGGCCAACGAGTCCAAAGACTGCAGTCACTCCTGCAAATGCTCTTGAGAAAGTTCAGGACTTGGAAAGAAAGCCAGTCAAAGCTCAAAAGAGGCAATTTAAAGAATGGCTGGGGGGACACCTGGGTGACTCAGTCAGTTAAGCATCTGACTTCAGCTCAGGTCATGATCTCACAGTTTGTGAGTTCCAGCCCTGCATTGGGATCTCTGCTGCCAGCACAAAGCCTGCTTTGGAGACTGCTCTGTCCTCCTCTCTCTGCTCCTCCCCTACTTGCGCTCTCTCTCTCAAAAATGAACAGAAACACAAATTAAATAAATAAATAAATAGGATACGACATGCAACGTGGCCTGGATTTGAGAGATGGGTTGGTAGGTGTATTATGGGATGCTATAGAGCTGGCAGCATTTTGATCAAATCTTGAGAGCTTGTAATCATAGAAAATACTCGAATCCCACCCCAAATCGTCTATACAGAATCTCTAGGGATGAGGCCCAGGAGGAATCTGTGTTTTAATAATCCTGCCATGTAATTCTGATGCATGCTAACATTTGAGATGCGTTGCTATAAAGGACAAAATTGGGACAACTAAATTTGAAAATGGACTATATGTATTTTCTCAAGGATACAGTTGCTGAATTTGATAAATGTTTTGTGGGTATATACAAAAAAGAATGTCCTTATTCTTGAGAGACACCTAAGAGGAATTCAGTAAAATATAAAATATGGGTGAATCTAGGTCAAACGCATATGAGTATTTATGGTAGGATTCTTAGTTATTCTATTGGATTAAGTATTTCAAAACAGAATATTAAATACAGACATACACATACATCCATATTCTTAGGCATTCACTGTACCTATCACCATGTTGCATCTTTACAAGATCATATCTGTATTCGTTAACTCTGTGGAAATTAATATTCAGTGTTTTAATTAGCCAAAAAGCCATGCTCAATGCTGCATTTCCACTTTATTTTTTACAGCCATTGCAGACACACTCAGGGTGAGGTTATTAAACTATCTTTTGGTATGAGGTAGTGAGAACAAACCATGACCAATTAAATGCCTTACTGGCTTATTTTTAAAAATTAAAATATTATACAAGTACTGTAAAGTATTCTATATCAGTGGTTGGAAAATTATTTCCAAAAAGAACCAGACAGTAAATAGTTTGGGTGTTGTGGGCTATATGATTTCAGTCACAACTACTCCACTTGGCTGTTATACAAAAGCAGCTATGGACCACGTATAAACAAATGACCTACGGCTAAGTTAAAACTAAACTTTATTTACAGGCAGCAGATCAGATTTGGCCCATGGGCTGTATTTTTTTTAAAAACAAATAGAAGGGATTTATTAATCAGTATTATTCTTGGCTGCTAAAGAAAACCCCCCAAACAGTGGCTTTCACACACACACACACACACACACACACACACACACACACACACAGTCTAGGGAGAGGCAATCCACGGTATTGGAAGGCTCCATATTGTTTTCAAGCACCCACGCTCCTTTGATATTCCTGCCTTACCACATGTGGTGTGAATGGCTTTCACCCTTATGGTCACAAGGAGGCTGTTGCACTTCCACTCATGTCTCCCCATTTTCCAGGTAGGAAAACAGGAAAAATACAAAAGAAAAAGTAAAAGGTTTTTCTCCTCATGACCATTTGCATTTTTATTTTTTGATGATTATCTCCCAAGAACATTTTTTTAAAGTGGTTGTATAAATTTTTTTAATTTTATTTATTTTTTAAAATTTACATCCAAATTAGTTAGTATATAGTGAAGCAATGATTTCAGTAGATTCCTTAATGCCCCTTACCCATTGAGCCCATCCCCCCTCCCACAACCCCTCCAGCAACCTTCAGTTTGTTCTCCATATTTATGAGTCTCTTTTGTTTTGTCCCCCTCCCTATTTTTATATTATTTTTGTTTCCCTTCTCTTATGTTCATCTGTTTTTTCTCTTAAAGTCCTCATATGAGTGAAGTCATATGATTTTTGTCTTTCTCTAATTTCACTTAGTATAATACCCTCCAGTTTCATCCACGTAGTTGCAAATGGCAAGATTTCATTCTTTTTGATTGACGAGTAATACTCCATTGTATATATATACCACATCTTCTCCCCCAAGAACGTTTTAATTAAGTTTTCAATTTTAATTCCATTACCTAACACACAGTGTTTGTATTAGTTTCAGGTGTACAATATAGTGATTCAACAATTTTATACATGACTCAGTGCCCATCAAGCTAAGTATAATCTTAATCCCCTTCACCTATTTCACGCAACCCCAACCCAACTCTGCTCTGGTGGTAACTCTCTGTTCTCCATAGTGAATAGTCTATTTTTTGGGTTGTCTTTTTTCTTGTTCATTTGTTCCTTAAAGTCCACATATAAGTGAAATCATATGGCAACTTTCTCTTACTGACTTACTTTGCTTAGATTTATATTCTTTCGATCCAACCATGTTGTTGCAAATGGCAAGATTTCATTCTTTTTTCTGGCTAATATTCCATTGTATATATACCACATCTTCTTTATCCATTCATCTATCAATAGATACCTGGACTACTTCAATAATTGGGCTATTGTAAATAATGCTGCAATAAACATAGGGACACAGATATCCTTTCAAACGAGTGTTTTCATATTCTTTAAGGAAATACCCAGTAGTTCAATTACTAGGTGATAGGGTAGTTCTCTTTTGAGGACCCTCCATACTGTTTTCCACAGTGGCTGCTCCAGTTTGCACGCCCACCAATAGTGCATGAGGGTTCCTTTTTCTCCACATCTTCATCAACACTTGTTGCTTTTGTTTTTGATTTTAGCCATTCTGACAGGTGTGAAGTGATATCCCATTGTAGTTTTGATTTGCATTTCCCTGATGATGAGTGATATTCAGCAACTTTTCATGTGTCTGTTGGCCATGTGTATGTCTTCTTTGGAGAAATGTCTGTTCATTTTTTTTAATTGGGTTGTTTTTTGAGTGTGAAGTTGTAGAAGTTCTTTATATATTTTGGATACTAACCCTTTATCAGATAAGGCATTTGCAAATAGCTTCTCACAATCAGTAAGTTGTCTTTTAGTTTTGATGATTGTTCCATAGGCTGTATTTTTCCAATCCCTGTTCTGTGCCAAGGACCTGTTCCACATTATCACATTCATGTGTCCATCCTTGGATGGACAGTGATTAGTGATGTAGACCTTACACTAATAGCTCTCCTGCCATCAAGTAGGATTCCTGTATCCCAGAGACCTCACTGAATGCATTCAACAGTGATTTATACCCTACAGCCATGCACTGCATTGGCTTAACATCAGTAAGTATAAAAAGTATAGGAAGTCTTTTACAGACTTTCATTTTATTTTAAAGCTGCAAAGTGATTCTAAACTGTAAATGAGTATTCTTTAGCATGACATCTAATTTGGTCAAAATGAATTTTGAAGCACTAAGCAGGTTTCTTTAGTTTAGATTTCCCCAAAATCAGATCCTAAGACAAAGATTTGAGTTTGGGAAGTATGTAAACACTAGTTTGGAAGTAGGGAAGATAAGGAAGGGAAGAAAACCAATAAAGGGTATTTTATCAAAGCAGCTACCCACCACGGTGGGCAACTAGGGCTCAATCCTTCTGGAGAATACTGGGGAATAGTGACAACATTTCTGATACCTCAGTTGATCAACAAAGAAGTTGGGCTGTTTTTACCACCAACAACCCACCTGTCATTGGTTGAAGGCTACCTCTAGGGACCTTGCCCTCACAAGGCAAGCTTGCCTTCTTGCCCAGCCCTCAAACACAATCTGTCAGACAATACCAAGTATTTGCAGTAAGCAGCCTTTTGTATCTGAGGTAAGCACTGAAGGACATGCAGATTTTTGAGACCAACATTGGCTGGATCCTCTGATTTTTTGAAAAAGGAAGCAAAAATAAGGATTTTATATGAAATTTCCCTATTTATAAATGTTTGCTATTATTTCATAAAAATTAAAAGCAATGGCCAAGACAAACAAAATACTCCTATGAGCTAGATTTAACCACTGGATCAGTTGGTAAACTTTGATTGAAACCAAGGGTTCCTTGTGATCTCATTTTCCTCACTAGTTCTCTCTTAGAAGGTGTACATGTTGAGTACACAAATAAGTCATTTGAGTGAAGAGCAGGTACATAATGGATTATATAATTTGGACAAGGATATAATCTTTTACATCAATATTAACCTGGATGCAAGAAATGGGACTGGGAAATCTACAGGAAGCCAGGAATAAATATGTATGTCCACTGTATTTTCCTAGGTTTTTTGATAATGTTATATGACGACTCTGGAGAAAGATTTCTGAGAAGGTACAATTGGACGATAGGAGACTTACTTGAAAAACCTGACTAAACCCCAACAGTGGGTAAATGACTGCCTGAGGAAAGAAGTTATTCCTTGAGGCAACTGTATCCACTCTTCAAGGCTGTTTTTGGAAATAAAGAATTAGGAAAAGATGCTGCCTAACAGAGGCTTACTGTAGAAAGATTTTCTGGTTCCTGCTGGCAGTTTATGTGGTTGCTATGAATTGCTGGTAGAATTAGATTAATTTGTTGACTGAATACAGTGGAGTTTCTGTTTGAAATCAAGTGTACAATACATTATGCTCTGAAACAATATTCAAATAGAGCTTTAGAATCACTAAGTTATTAAATTTAAGTGTCAGAGGGACTAGTAAAGCTCAACTTCAGGGATTATCTGCTAGGAAGTCATGCTTATAGGATTCACTGCACAGCAGTAACTGGGACCAAGTCCTCATCCACCCAGTTTGTGCTGGGACAGCCCCAGGGAAAAATGAAAAGTGGCTGATTACAGTTTTGTCATGTAATACACGTGCTACCACCTAAGACCCCTTACCCCATTCTGATCATGGAATTCATCATTTGCATTAACAATGATGATGACTGACATAATAAAACTTAGCCTTTTCTCATAAAAGGTTTGGGGACCACAGCAGAAGCTGTCAGTGTGGTGTCCATATCCCTCCAGTATTCACCTCAGATGTAAAAAGCTGCTTACTGCAAAAGCATCCTACATTTCCAGAGGACAGGCTTAAAATAGAATACATGCTCTCAATTTATCACAGTCCCCACTATCTTCAATATATTGTCTACCTTCCTTGCCTCTAGAGGCATTGATATTATAACCAAGATGAAACATAATAAATGTAATTTTGAACACGAAGCTTTGGCAATGGAGCAATCTTATCTTTTGCACAAACAGATGCTTCAGAGAGGAAATTTTCACCAGGAACACAGGCTTCTAGGACTTCACTGAGTGCATTAATGTCTGTAATTGATGGAATTCAGCCAGTATGCCTAGGATGACAATGTACAGCACATGAAATAATCTAAGATTGTCATTGTGCTTCCTGTTGTCCTCCTAGCAAGACTCCCCTGATCCCATCTTTTTAAAAAAATTTTTAATGTTTATTTATTTTTGAGAGAGAGAGAGAGAGAAAGAGCATAAGCAGGGAATTGGCAGAGAGAGAGAGAGAGAGAGAGAGAGCATAAGCAGGGAATTGGCAGAGAGAGAGAGAGAGAGAGAGAGACAGACAGACACACAGAATCCAAAGCAGGCTCCAGGCTCTGAGCTGTCAGCACAGAGCCCGACGTGAGGCTCAAACCCACAAACCATGAGATCATGACCTGAGCCAAAGTTGGACACTTAACTGACTGAGACACCCAGGCACCCCTCCCCTGGTCCCATCTTGAGTCAGGTCTTGCCTCTGCCCTATAACATCTTCCCCCCAGATAGTTTCTATATCAGAACCAACATAGCAAGAACTGGACAGCAATATGTAGAAGAATAATGAAACTAGACCACTTTCTTACAACATACAGAAAAATAAACTCAAAATGGATGAAAGACCTAAATGTGAGACAAGAAACCATCAAAACCCTAGAGGAGAAAGCAGACAACAACCTCTTTGATCTCAGCTGCAGCAAATTCTTGCCTTGCTCGACACATCCCCAAAGGCAAGGGAATTAAAAGTAAAAATCAACTATTGGGACCTCATCACAATAAAAAGCTTCAGCACCGCAAAGGAAACAATCAACAAAACTAAAAGGCAACTGATGGAATGGGAAAAGATATTTGCAAATGACATATGGGATAAAGGGTTAGGATCCAAAATCTATAAAGAACATACCAAACTCAACACCCAAAAAACAAATACAGTGAAGAATTGGGCAGAAGACATGAATAGACACTTTTTCCAAAGAAGACATCCAGATGGCCAACAGACACATGAAAAGATGCTCAACGTCACTCATCATCAGGGAAATACAAATCAAAGCACACTGAGATACCACCTCATGCCGGTCAGAATGGCTAAAATGAACAATTCAGGAAACTACAGATGCTGGCAAGGATGTGGAGTAGGGGGAACTATTGGTGGGAATGCAAACTGGAACAGCCACTCTGGAAAACAGTGGGGAGGTTCCTCAAAAAATTTAAAGTAGATCTACCCTACGACCCAGAAATAGCACTACTGGGAATTTACCCAAGGGATACAGGAGTGCTGATGCATGGGGGCATATGTACCCCTATGGTTACAGCAGTGCTTTCAACAATAGCCAAATTATGGAAAGAGCCTAAAAGTCCATCAACTGATGAATGGATAAAGAATATGTGGTTTATATATACAATGGAATACTACTTGGCAATGAGAAAGAATGAAATCATGCCATTTGCAGCAACATGGATGGAACTGGAAGGTATCATGCTGAGTGAAATAAGTCAGTCAGAAAAGGACAGATATCATATGTTTTCACTCATATGTGGATCTTGAGAAACTTAACAGAAAACCAAGGGGGAAGGAAAAGGGGGAAAATAGGTACAGAGAGAGAGGGAAGCAAACCATAAGAAACTCTTAAATAGAGAGAACTGAGGGTGGATGCGGGGAGAGAGGGAAAAATGGGTGATGGGCATTGAGGAGGGCACTTATTGGGATAAGCACTGGAAGTTGTATGTAAGCAATGAACCATGGGAATCTACCCCAAAAACCAAGAGCACACTTTACACACTTTATGTTAGCCAATTTGATAAATTATAATAAAAAAAAAGAACCAACACAGCAGAGGAAGGCTGGAGAAATAAAACATGGAAAGAAGCTGGAGGAATAAAACTGTATCTAAGAGAGCAATCCATTAGTAAGGAAATGGATTTTTCTCATGGAATGGGTTAATTATCCCTAAACCTCAAAACTTCATGCCAAAAAATGCTTGTGTAAATGCAGGCTTATTTGAATAGGTGCCATCACCTAGTAAATGAACTGTTCAAAAGTTCAACCTTCTTTTGGATGAAAGGATTATCGCCAAAATGTGTGCCTATTTCAAAGTAACTTATATTTAATCTTTGAAAATTTCTGAAATAAGCTGGCAAAATGGGGAAAGCCCAAGTGAGAGTTATGTTCAGTTTAAAGCCTTCTGGCAAGAGGTGGAGGGACAGGGGAGGAGAGAAAAAGGGAGGGGGGAAAAATGAGATTGAGAAAGAACGAGAGAGATGGAAAATTTCAGTTCCATGTATTTTTAAGTTTCTGTTTTTTAATTTTTTGATATTATTTTTCGAAGGACAGAGAGAGAGTGTGAATGGAGAAGGGGCAGAGACAGAGAGGGCGACAAAGGATCTAAAGCAGGTTCCAGGCTTTGAGTTGTCAGCACAGAGCCTGATGCAGGGCTTAAACCCATGAACCGGGAGATCATGACCTGAGCCAAAGTTGGATGCTTAACCAACTGAGCCACCCAGGAGCCCCTATGTTTCTTTTTTATTCAAACCAAAGCTTTAAAGCATTTGACTCTATGAACAACAGAATGAGATATACAGGAACGAAAAATTCAATGTAAATAAGGATTTGCTTAAGCATTTTAAAGTCAGCCATGGGTTGTTTCATACCAAAATGCAAGGTGAGGCTGCTACTATTGGCCAGATGCAGCACCTGAGAGCAGAAAGATTTTCTACTTTGGCAGGGCTGCAGAATGATCAATAGTTCAATCTTTATCACCTCTTCTTGGTACAGGAACATTTTCAATGAGGGAAAATATCACAACAAAGGATGTCTCTAAATAAACCTTTCCACTTACTTTCCAAAGAAGCCTCCAAAAATATGCATTCAAAAAGGTCCCCAAACAAGCCCTTTAAATTTTACAGGATCAGTGAAAATACATTTTACCACCATTTGCTGCTGTAAGAATAAGGTGGAAATTATGTACATAGACAGGTAGACCCTTCTCACAGTCATGTTTTCCCAGTCATTCGTTACATTACTATTGCCTCAGTCAATAAATTCCCCAGGCAGGATTATACCTCAATTACCTTCCATAATGGGAGACAATGTTTTGAAACGATAATTAAAAAAAAAAAAAAACTATGACATATGTGAAAATCATTAAATGCACAGATTTTCCTTTGGTTTTGGGGAGATCCCTGAATTTGTGATACTCAACACTTGTCACAGACATCTTTGGAGTGCTTTATACAACATCTAGTGTGTACCTCATTCACGTGACCATGGGAAGAAAAAAAAACAGGATTCTACACTGGTGCTCTGTTGGTCCAGTGTATTAGTTTTCTACAGCTGCGTAACACATTATCATAAACCAAGAAGCTTATAACAACTGTTTACCTCACAGTTCTTTATGTCAGAGGTCTGGAGGACTAATCTGGGTTCTCTGCTCTGGGGTATCTCAAGAGGAAAGGCTGAGCTGGGCTCTTATCTACAGGCCTTGGGAAAAATCTGCTTCAACCTAAAGTTCATTTAGGTTGTTGGCAGAATTCACTCCTTTGCAGTTGTAGAACTAAGGTCCCCACTCCCTTTCTGCTGTCACCTGGGTTTCCTCTCAGCTCCTAGAGGTCACCTGCATTTCTTATGAAGTGGTTCCCTCCATCTTCAAGGCTAGAAATGGTGCGTTGAATCTTTCTCATGTCTTGAATCTCTGACATTCCTTTCTTCCCTTCTCTTCCAATACCAGCTGGAGAAAGTTCCCTGCTTTTAAGGGCTCACATAATTAGATTAGGTTCACTCTGACAACCTGCTATTTTTAAGATCAACTGTGACATAGGACACAATATAGTCTCACACAAGTGATATCTATCTACATTTACAGATCCTGGAGATTAAGAACTGGAATCTTGGGGGCCACTCGCAGAAAGTCCACCTACCTGCCTACTACATCTATTAATATACATCTTAACATATACTGTCCTCTTTTTTTTTTTTAATGTTTATTTATTTTTGAGACAGAGAGAGACAGAGTATGAATGGGGGAGGGTCAGAGAGAGGGAGACACAGAATCTGAAACAGGCTCCAGGCTCTGAGCTGTCAGCACAGAGCCCGACGTGGGGCTCGAACTCACGGACCGCGAGATCATGACCTGAGCAGAAGTCGGCCGCTCAACCAACTGAGCCACCCAGGCGCCCCTAATTTTATTTTATTTTAAAGAGAGAAGGCATGGGACACCTGGGTGGTTCACTCTGTTGGGCATCTGACTTTGGCTCAGGTCATGATCTCACAATTCGTGGGTTCGAGCCCTGCATTGGGCTCTGTGCTGGCAGCTCAGAGCCTGGAGCCTGCTTCAGATTCATTCTCTCTCTCTCTCTCTCTCTCTCTCTCTCTCTCTCTCAACCCCCTTCCCCACTCACACTCTGTCAAAAATGAATAAACGTTAAAAAAAATTTATATAAAGAGAGAAGGCATGGGGGGGGTGGAGCACAGGGACACAGAGAGAGAATCCTAAGCAGGCTCCATGCTAAGCGTGGAGGCTCGATCCCACTGGAATCATGACCTGAGTCGAAATTAAGAGTCAGACGTTCAACCAACTGAGCCATCCAGGTTCCCCTACTGTCCTCTTTTGGTGACAATTCACCAGTTCAACATGGGTTGTGTCCACTATTGAGTGAAGAACAGCATTTCAAATGTCCAATAAAGGAAGTCTCAGCTTCCTCGTAGACCATAATTTGTTCCCCATAATTTGGATGTTAGTAAATCATCCACAGCCCTCAATATCTAACTATCTGTACAGGGAATCAGACCTCCGGGGAAGTCAGACTGACGTACAAGGGATGATAAACCTAGACACAAGAGCATTTTCTTTTTGAAGTCATATGAACTGTATACACTCTGCATTGCTAATGGTGCTAATTTGGGCTCAATAAATGATCTTGAAATTTTCGGGTAATCAATTCATTAATTTCCATAACAGATAACTAGATGGCTGTTACTGGAACAAGACAATGTGAATTCTAAAAGTGGTGTCATTTTTCCAATTTTTAATCTATGTGGATGTAGCAGATTACGTATTCTAAAGATAACCACAACAAAAGCTCCCATCACATATGCTTTTGGGCCTCTGTTGTTAGGTGCATATTTTGGACCTCTGTTGTTAGGTGCATATTTGTTTAGAATCATTTAATTTTCTTGATGTATTGACACTTTTATCATGATAAAAGTTGCCTCTTTGTCTCTACCAACAATTTTGTCGTAGAGTCTATTTCAACTGATAATAGTCACTCCAGCTCTCTTGTGATTACTGTTTGCATGGTTTTTCCACTCTTTAACTTTTAACCTATCTGTGACCTTGAATATTAAGTGTGTCTCTTGTAGCCAGTGTACAGTTGGACCATTTTTTAAAATTTGAGTGGGGTGGGGGGAAGGGGCAGAAGGAGAGAGAGAGAATCTTAAGCAGGCTCCATGCCTAGAGTGAAGCCCAACACAGGGCTTAATCCCATGACCCTGGGATCACGACCTGAGCCAAAATCAAGAAACAGAAGCTCAACCAACTGAGCCAGTTAGGTGCACCTGGACCATGTTTTGTTTTGTTTTGTTTTTCTTTTATCCATTCTGCCAATTTCTTCACTTTGAGAGTTTAATACATATATAGGTAACATGATTCCTAATAAGGTAGGATTTATACCTGCCATTTTGCTACCTGTTTTCCATGTATCTTATATCTTTTTTGTGCTTCTCTCCCTCCACTACTGCCTTCCTTTGTGTTCAAACATATTTTCTAGTGTACTATTTCATTCCCTTGCCATTTATTTTGCTATGTTTTGGAGTTATTTTCTTAGTGGTTGATCCTTCAATGACAATTACCTTCTTGACTGAAAACAGTCTAGTTCAGATTAATGCCAATTTAATTACAATAGTATACAAAACTGTTCCAGTTTATCTCCATTCCATTCCTCATCGTTTACGCTATTATTGTCATACAAATTACACCTGTGTACAAGGCCCATCAACACAGAATTACAAGCATTGCTTTACACAACTGTCTTTTTAATCAAACAAGATTTAAAAAAAAAGAACAAAAAATATACCTATGTTGTCTTTTATATTCTTACCTGCAGAGTTCGTTTACCAGTGCTCTTTATTTCTTCATGTGGATTTGAGTAACTGACTAGTGTTCTTTTGTTTCAGTCCAAAGGATTCCCTTTAATTTATCTTGCTGGGTAGGTCTGCTGACAGATTTTCTCTGTTTGTTTTTCTTGTTGTTTTATCGGAGAATGGCTTAAATTCTTCACTTTTAAAGGATAGTTTCATGAATACAGAATTCTTGGTTGATAGTCTTTTTCTTTCAGTACTTTAAAAGAAGGCATCCCACTGCCTTCTACTCTCCATGGTTTTTGATACGAAATCAGCTACTAATCTCATTGAGGACACCCTGTATGTGATGACTGGCTTCTCTTGCTGCTGTCAAGGTGTTGTCTTTGTCCACTGAGAGTTTTTGATGGGTCTAGATATAGATATCTTTGAACGTATCTTACTTAGAATTTTTTAAGCTTCTTGAATATGTAGATTTGTGTTTTAACAAACTTGTGAAGTTTTAAGCTATTATAACTTCCAACATTCTGCTTATTTTTTTTCTCCCCTCCTATTAGGACTCCTGTTATGAATACTTTGGTATGCTTGATATTGTCCCACAGATCTCTTACGTTCTGTTAATCTTTCTATTGTTTTTTCTTTCTGCTCCTCGGAATGGATAATCTTAATTGACCTACCTTCAGAACCACTGATTCTTTCCTTTGCTTGATCAAATCTACTGTTGAGCACCTCTACTGAATTTTTCATTTCACACATTGTCCTTTTCAACTTGAGAATTTCTATTTGCTTCTCTTTTTTCTAAATAATTTCTCTAGGGGAGGAGCCAAGATGGCAGAACAGCATGGAAGCTTTTTGTGTGTCTCGCATCCATGAAATACAGCCAGACCAACACTAAACCATCCTACACACCTAGAAAACCAATTGGAAGATTCACACAACAATCTGCACAACCTGAACCACAGAATTCAGCAGGTACACGACACGAAGAGCTGAATTTGGGGAGCAAGAAGCCCTGAAAGGTAGGGAACCCCTTTTGCGGGCAGAGAGAGGACGGAGACTGGGGAGGGGGGAGCATACGGGAAAAGCACCCCTTCCCAAAAGCAGCTAGAGAGAAAGTGGAAAATTGGAAACAGCCACAGGCACTAAATTAAAAAGGGAGAAAGGAGAAAGGAGAGGATTTAAATTCCATTAAGACTGTAAACAGGGGGAGCATAAAGGCTGCAACTCTTCAGCTCGATACCTGGCGGTGTTCTGGCGGGAAAGGTGAATCCCCAGGAACAGAGTAGGGTCTGGGAGGTTCTCGGGCCACATGGGGAAAAGTGGTTCTGCTGGAAGGACGTTTGGTAGAGACTACTGAAGCCACCTGGTCCCAGCAGACCCCAGAAGGCAGCCACATTCGCTGGTGCTGGGGCAAGGTTGTTGAGGGTGAAGCCTGGTGCCAGATGTGTGTTGTGATTTTCCGTGGTCCCTGAAACGCTGAGGCTACACTGTCTCGCAATTTTTTGGGGGGACAGGCTGGCACCTGGCCGCAGTCTCGGGGCATCGGCAACAGGAGGGTCCAGTGGGCATTCCTGGGTGCAGCCGACACTCGGCCATTGCTCATTCAGCCACTGCTCGGTGAGACCCTCCCACAGAGGAGCAGAGTGGGTCAAAGCCACAGTCCTTCAGAAGTAAGGGGCTGGGGGAAAACAGCCACATCTGAGACAAAACTTGGGAGAGAGGTACTGCCTGGGGCCTGGTCACGGAGAGTGGAAAAGCAGGGAGAGGACGAGAGCTGAAGACAGAGGACAGGTGCACGCTGATCCGGGAGAACAGACTGGGTGGCTGGGTGGAGCTATCTTCACCGCTCCCACGCATGCGCATACACACCGACGAACCCAGCAACAATCCACCCCAGTAGGCTAGCAGCGCCATCTAGGGGAGAGTGGAGCTGTTACACCAAGCCCTGCCCAACTGGGCCAACTTCGCTCTTCAAGATCACAAACCTCACCACCGGCTTAATTTATGGACTATAAAGAGCTACATGGACTGACCTCTAGGGGAAAATGAAGCAATTTCAGTCCTACTTCAATCTGTTAGCAGGTTCATATATTCAATTTTTTTTCTCTCTTTTTCCTTTGTCTCTTTTACAATTCTTTTCTTTTTCTTTAATACAGAAAGAGAAAAAACTCATTTTTATTTTCAATTTTTATTAAAAATATCTGTATTTAATTTTTATTACTATATTTTTTACTCTTGTGTTAATTTTTTCAAATTCTACTTTACTTCCATCATTTTATTTTAGTCTATATACGTGTACTCACCTTTTCAAATTTTCAAACATTTTCCTTTTTTCTTTTTCTTTTTTCTTTTTCATTTCTGTTTTCTTGAATGCAGAAAGAGAAAAACTTCATTTTTACTTTAAATTTCTTTTAAAATATTTTATTTAATATTTATAACTATATTTTTTGCTTTTATGTATATTTTTTCAAATTCGATCTTACTCCCATCATTTTATTTCAGTCTACTACAGTGTATTCACTTTTTCAAATTTTCAAATCACTTCTTTGTCTTTTTTTCTTTTTTGTTTTATTTCTTTTTAATTTTTATTAAAAATATTTTTCTATATTTTTTTCTACTATCTTCTCTACTATTTTAGTCTACTTTAGTGTATTCATTTTTTCAAATTCTCAAACGAGTTCCTTTTTTTCTCTCCCCCCCCTTTTTTTGTTTGTTTCTCTAATCTGTCAAACCATTTTCTACACCCAGACCAAAACACCTAGGATCTAGCATCATCTATTCGATTTTTGTGTTTTTAATTTTTAATTTTAATATTTTTTTAATTTCAATTTTTCTACTTCATTAATTCCTTTTCTCCCTTCAAAATTACAAAACGAAGGAATTCACCCCAAAAGAAAGAGCACGAAGAAACGACAGCCAGGGATTTAACCAACACAGACACAAGCAACATGTCTGAACCAGAATTTAGAACCACGATAATAAGAATACTAGCTGGAGTCGAAAATAGATTAGAATTCCTTTCTGCAGAGATAAAAGAAGCAAAAAATAGCCAGAATGAAATTAAAAATGCTATAACTGAGCTGCAATCATGCATGGATGCAGGGGAGGCAAGGATGGACGAGGCAGAACAGAGAATCAGTGACACAGAGTACAAACTTATAGAGAATAACGAAGCAGAAAAAAGAGGGAGATTAAGGCAAAAGAGCACGATTTAAGAATTAGAGTAATCAGTGACTCATTAAAAAGGAACAATATCAGAATCATAGGGGTCCCAGAGGAGGAAGAGATAGAAATCAGGGTAGAAGGGTTATGTGAGCAAATCACAGGGGAAAACTTTCTTAACCTGGGGAAAGACACAGACATCAAAATCCAGGAAGCACAGAGGACTCCCATTAGATTCAACAAAAACCGACCATCAACAAGGCATATGATAGTCAAATTCACAAAATACTCAGGCAAGGAGAGAATCATGAAAGCAGCAAGGGAAAAAAAGTCCCTAACCTACAAGGGAAGACAGATCAGGTTTGCAGCAGACCTATCCACAGAAACTTGGGAGGCCAGAAAGTAGTGGGGGGATATATTCATGTGCTGAATCAGAAAACATGCAGCCAAGAATTCTTTATCCAGCAAGGCTGTCATTAAAAATAGAAGGAGAGATAAAAAGTTTCCCAAACAAAAATTAAAGGAGCTTGTGACCACTAAACCAGCCCTGCAAGAAATTTTAAGGGGGACTCTCTGAGGGAAGAAAAGATGAAAAAAAAATTATACACACACACACACACACAAAGCAACAAAAGATTAGAAAGGACCAGAGAACACCACCAGAAACTCGAACTCTACAAGCATCATAATGGCAATAAATTCCTATCTTTCAGTACTCACTCTAAACGTCAATGGACTCAATGCTCCAATCAAAAGACATAGGGTAACAGAATGGATAAGAAAACAAGACCCATCTATATGCTGTTTACAAGAGACCCACTTTAGACCTAAAGACACCTACAGATTGAAAATAAGGGGATGGAGAACCATTTATCATGCTAATGGTCAACAAAAGAAAGCCAGAGTAGCCATACTTGTATCAGACAATCCAGACTTTAAAATAAAGACTGTATCAAGAGATGCAGAAGGGCATTATATCATCATCAAGGGGTCTATAGACCAAGAATACCTAACAATTGTAAACATTTATGCGCCAAATGTGAGAGCACCCAAATATATACAACAATTAATCACAAACATAAAGAAACTCATTGACAGTAATACCATCATAGTAGGAGACTTCAACACCCCACTCACAGCAATGGACAGATCATCTAATCAAAAAATCAACAAGGAAACAATGGCTTTGAATGACACGTTGGACCAGATGGACTTAACAGATATATTCAGAACATTTCATCCTAAAGCAGCAGAATATACATTCTTATCCAGTGCACATGGAACGTTTTCCAAAATAGACCATATACTGGGACACAAATCAGCCCTAAGTACAAAAAGATCGAGATCATACCGTGCATATTTTCAGACACCAATGCTATGAAACTCGAAATCAACCACAAGAAAAAATTTGGAAAGGTAACAAATACTTGGAGACTGAAGAACATCCTACTAAGGAATGAATGGGCTAACCAAGCAGTTAAAGAAGAAATTTAAAAAGCATATGGAAGTCAATGAAAATGATAGCACCACAACTCAAAACCTCTGGGACACAGGAAAGGCAGTCATAAGAGGAAAGTATATAGCAATCCAGGCCTTCCTAAAGAAGGAAGAAAGATCTCAGATACACAACTTAACCTTACGCCTTAGGGAGCTAGAACAAGAACAGCAAATGAAACCCAAAACCAGCAGAAGACAGGAAATAATAAAGATTAGAGCAGAAATTAATGCTATCAAAACCAAAAAAAAAACAAAAAAACAGAACAGATCAATGAAACCAGAAGCTGGTTCTTTGAAGAATTAAAAAAATTGATAAACCACTAGCCAGTTTGATTGAGAAGAAAAAGGAAAGGACCCAAATAAGTAAAATCAAGAATGAAAGAGGAGAAATCACAACCAACACAACAGAAATAAAAACAATAATAAGAGAATATTATGAGCAATTACATGCCAATAAAATGGGCAATCTGGAAGAAATGGACAAATTCCTAGAAACATATACACTACCAAAACTGGAACAGGAAGAAATAGAAAATTTGAACAGACCCATAACCAGTAAGGAAATTGAATTAGTAATCAAAAATCTCCCAAAAAAACTAGAGTCCAGCGTCAAATGGCTTTCCAGGGGAATTCTACCAAACGTTTAAGGAAGAGTTAACACCTATTCTCTTGAAACGGTTCCAAAAAATAGAAATGGAAGGAAAACTTCCAAACTCTTTCTATGAAGCCAGCATTACCCTGATTCCGAAACCAGACAGAGACCCCACTAAAAAGGAGAACTATAGACCAATTTCCCTGATGAACATGGATGCAAAAATCCTCAGCAAGATATTAGCCAACTGGATCCAACAATACATTAAAAAAATTATTCACCACGACCAAGTGGGATTTATACCTGGGATGCAGGGCTGGTTCAATACCGGCAAAACAATTAACGTGATTCAACACATCAATAAAAGAAAGGACAAGAACCATATGATCCTCTCAATAGATGCAGAGAAAGCCTTTGACAAAATACAGCATCCTTTCTTGATAAAAACCCTCAAGAAAGTAGGGATAGAAGGAGCATACCTCGAGATGATAAAAGCCATATACGAGCGACTCAATGCTAATATCATCCACAATGGGGAAAAACTGAGAGCTTTCCCCTAAAGGTCAGGAACAAGACAGGGATGTCCACTCTCGCCACTGTTATTCAACATAGTAGTGGAAGTCTTAGCCTCTGCAATCAGACAACACAAAGAAATAAAAGGCATCCAAATCGGCCAGTAGGAGGGCAAACTTTCACTCTTCGCAGATGACACGATACTCTATATGGAAAACCCAGAAGATTCCACCAAAAAACTGCTAGAACTGATTCATGAACTCAGCAAAGTTGCAGGATATAAAATCAATACACAGAAATCGGTTGCATTCCTATACACCAACAATGAAGTGACAGAAAGAGAAATCAAGGAATCGATCCCATTTACAGTGGCACCAAAAACCATAAAATACCTAGGAATAAATCTAACCAAAGATGTGAAAAATCTATACACTGAAAACTATAGAAAGCTTATGAAAGAAATTGAAGAAGACACAAAACAATGGAAAAAGATTCCATGCTCTTGGATAGGAAGAACAAATATTGTTAAAATGTCGATACTACCCAAAGC
>NW_026057671.1:0-18197 GCF_023721935.1 Panthera uncia
GAGAAAGAAGGAGGGAAGGAAGGAGGGAGCAGAGAGGGAGGGAGGGAAGGAGGGAGGAAGGAAGGAAGGAAGGAAGGAAGGAAGGAAGGAAGGGGGAGGGAGAAAGAAAGAAAGAAAGAAAGAAAGAAAGAAAGAAAAAGAAAGGAGGGAGGGAGAGAGGGAGGGAGGAAAGGAGGACAGAAAGAAGGAAGGAGGGAGGGAAGGAGGGAGCAGAGAGGGAGGGAGGGAGGAAGGAAGAAAGGAAGGAAGGAAGGAGGGAGGGAGGAAGGGAGAACAGTTAGGATCCGGCCGTCCTGAGGAGGGGTATGCTTGGACGGTGTCCCCGCCCTCCGGGCGAGACCCCGCACCTAGGCTGTCTTATTTAATCTGTGCCTCGACATTGAGGACCGTGGCCCGATGCCAGATAAAGCTGGCTAAAAGAAAACCGTTTGTCTCAGCGGATGCTTGCACACCAGAAATCTTCATTTGTCGCCCGGCGGACAGGGAAGGAAGAACAAAAGAATCCGAGCCCCTGGATTCAATCAGCTTTTCTTTCTTTATTATTTTTTTTTTCTTTGGGAGCACTTTTCACCACCTGGCAATATTTCTCTTTTTAAGCCGGGCTTTGTGCTTTTAAAGCTTTATGAAATGTGCGGCTCAGGCTTCGTTCTCCTGGCAGGCGGACTATTCCCAGGGCCCACCGTCCCCTGTAGCAGTTTTCTCGGGCTGATGTCACCAGGCGGGGAGGCGGCACCGTCGCCTGTCCCCGGAACGCATCTCCCTGCAAACCCCGCCAGCAAAAGGCTCCCAAGGAGCAGATGTTTCTGTTTAAGGCTGACAGCGGCTGCAGGGACCGTTTTCCTCCCCATCCATTTTCAAGTGCGAGAGGCAGCTGTTTGCCAGGAACACAGACCCAGCTTCTAATGAGGTTCGTGGCCGAGCCGGGCCTTGGAGAGGGAGGCCTGACCAACACCAGGATGAGGTGATGAGCCGACCCCGGGAGGGAGCTGGCCGCGGGCCATTTCGAAATCATCTGGAGGAGAAATGTCTGGTTTTCTAGGACACGGTTGGCGGTTTCAAAAAGCATAATCAATGGGAATTGTTGATTTCGTCTGATTTCTGCCAGGGGTTGTCGCTCAGCTTAAAGAAAGAGCGGCCAAGTTTTTCAGCAGATCGGGGACGCTCTGACCAAGCGTTTCCCAAACTCGGTCTGTCCGCAGAATCAGCATTGGCTTTGCGGCCGCCCTGGGACATTCAGCTAACGGAATGCGACTTGGCTAATTCAGATTCGAGTCCTTGCAAGTTCCGGCTATGATGGGTGGCAGGAGACCAATGTTTAGGAACGAGTTTCCGACGTGGCTTTGGAGTGGAAAGCTTACAATGGAGAAAATCCAAGGCATTGACTTCGGTGTTGCTACAAACTGGGAGAGGGCTGCAATTATCGTTTAAATAGGAAGGTATAGAAACAAACCTTTCATTTTACAATGAAAACCCTACAGACTTAGGATCAAACCCCTCTGGGGGGAGGGGGGGAGACGTTAATTCAAAATTCACTGTTAAGTAGCTTAATATTACAACCTATCTTATGTGCACGTTTTCATAAGGCAGAGAATGTAACCAGAGAAAATAAAGGGCATGGCATTTATTGAGTTATCCATATGGATTGGGGGCCCTCATACATATCCCATTTCCTCTACACTGCAATTCGAAGTTGTTTTTTTTTTTAATGTTTATTTATTTTGAGAGAGAGAAAGAGAGAGAATCCCAAGCAGGCTCCACGCTGTCAGCACAGAGCCTGACGCGGGGCTCGATCTCATGAACCGTGAGTTCATGACCTGAGCCAAAATCAAGGGTCAGACGCTCAACCGATTGAGCCACCCAGGCGCCCCCTTTTTTTCCTTTTTTTTTAATTAAGTTTTTGTTTCTAAATATGCATACGTGACTGATAGCCATATGTGAAAACCAGAGGTTACCCCAATATACTACCTATGTTCCTCTGTATACACGTGTGTGCACACACACATGTCCCATTTAAAAGTCAGTCATATCTACACACGATTGTGCACCTGCTTTTTCGTTGTATGGGTCCTAATTGTGACTCCCTAACTTCCAGGCTATCTTTCCTTGTCCCATAATACTCTGCTGCATCGCTGTACAAAATTATATTTAACCACTCCTCAGGACACCCCGGGGGGGCTCAGGTGGTTGAGCGTCTGACTTTGGCTCAGATCATGATCTTACGGTCGGTGGGTTCAAGCCCCGTGTCGGGCTCTGTGCTGACAGCTCAGAGCCTGGAGCCTGCCTCGGATTCTGTGTCTCCCTCTCTCTCTATGCCCCGCCCCCACTTGCGCGCACTCTATGCCCCGCCCCACTTGCGCGCACACGCGCGCTCTATCTCTCTCTCTCAAAAAAAAATAAACATTAACCATTCCTCTGCTGTACAATTAGACTATGGCTATTTCTTCCTATTATCAACAATGTTGCAATAAACATCCTTGCAAATACACCTTTGTCTGTATCCAAGATTGCTCTTTCTTTTTCTTTTTCTTTCTTCTTCTTTCTTTCTTCCTCTTTCTTTCTTTCTTTCTACTTTTTTCTCTTTCTTTCTTTCTTTCTTTCTTTCTTTCTTTCTTTCTTTCTTTCCTTCTTTGTTAGAAAGGGGTTGCAAGTGAGCAGGGGACAGAGAGAAAGAGAGAATCCCACAAGGAGCAGAGAGAGGGAGAAGTAGGGCTCACCCTGGGCTCATGTTCACCCGAAGCGGGACTCGAGCTCACCTGATGTGGGACTGAGACTTATGAACTGTGAGGTCATGACCTGAGCCAAAGTCAGATGCTTACGGAGGGAGCCACCCCGGCACCCCAGGATTGCTCTTTAGGGTAAATTCCTCCAGATGGAATTTTTTGAGGTCAAACAATAAGCACATTTTAAGGTTTTTATACATATTGTGAAATCACACTCCAAAAAAGGGTCCCCCAGGTTAAATCAGTGTAGTCAAGCGCCCCGTTTCCTCAAATTCTAAAGCTAGCACTGTCTTTTTCAAAAATGCCAATTTTTTGGCTGAAAAAATGACATGTTGTTTAAATGTTTCTTTAATTTTTTAAATATTTATTTATTTTTGAGGGGTGGGGAGGTGTAGAGAGAGAGGGAGACACAGAATCGGAAGCAGGCTCCAGGCTCTGAGCTGTCAGCACAAAGCCCGACACGGGGCTCGAACCCACAAACTGTGAGGTCACGACCCGAGCCAAAGTCAGACGCTCAACCGACTGAGCCACCCAGGCGCCTCCAAATGCTTCTTCAATTTGGAAAGATACTGCACGGATTTCATGTTTCTTGGCCATTTGCCTTTTCTCTTTTGTGAATTGCTATTTATGTCTTTTGCCCAATTCATAACCAGGGCATTTGTCCTTTATTTTATTGATTTGTAAACACTCTTGACGTAAGAGTATCACATTTTTTTCCTACATTCTATGTTGCAAATAAATGCCCCAGCTCATGTCACACTATTTTTTCTAGTTGATGGTAGTAATTGGCCACACTAAAATTTTAAATGTTTAGGTGGTCAATTGCACCAATCTTTAAAATTCTTTCTTTGACTGGAATATAAAAATCAACATACGTATATTCTCGAGCTCTAATGGGTTTTTTTTTTTTAATCTTTTAACGCGCCCTGAAGTTTAACGTCCAAACTGTTAGTAAGTAACTCGTTGACTAAAATCATTCCCCTCGCTTTATCGTACACTGAATAGTTATGTAAACTCGGGCCTCTCTGTGCATTTTATTGCTTTGATTTGCTTGGCTCTGAGCCACGGCCACTTGCTTGAATCATTGCGGGTTTAAAGTGGCTTTTCAAGTCCGGTCCTCGGAAGCTACTTTCTGACCACAGAACCTGTGTTTCTCCGAAAATACCCCGTCTGGGGGCTCAGGGGGAGGACTGGCCCCCTGTCAGGGTTGGGAAGCAAAGCTCTCACACAAACACATCACCACTGTCCCGCTGTGGCCGGAGGGGGTCTTGCTGAGGAACACGAAATGCACAGAAGATTCAGGGCAGTGCAGATATCGAATGAAGGCTGGAAGAGTCAGAGGACTCATCCCATCTTCGAACCACAAATGGAGGCTAACACGTGCTGAGAATTACGCTAGGCTCTGGGGACATTGAGAGTAAGACACAATCCCTGGTCACGGAGCCGTGACGTGTAGAGGAAATCAGATCAGACGCCCTGACCTCACCTCGTGTCTCTGCCTCTCCCCAGCCTCTCTGGGCTGGGAACCCCAGCCCTGAGCTCAGGATCAGCTCTGCCTTGGCTTTTTTTTTTTTTTTTTTTTTAATTTTTTTTCCAATGTTTTTTATTTATTTTTGGGACAGAGAGAGACAGAGCATGAACGGGGGAGGGGCAGAGAGAGAGGGAGACACAGAATCGGAAACAGGCTCCAGGCTCTGAGCCATCAGCCCAGAGCCTGACGCGGGGCTCGAACTCACGGACCACGAGATCGTGACCTGGCTGAAGTCGTACACTTAACCGACTGCGTCACCCAGGCGCCCCTCTGCCTTGGCTTTTGATGAGGCTGGAGTTGCCTAGGCAGCACACCTTCCCTCCCTCCGATGTGTTTGCTGCTAAATCAGTTCCCTACTTTCCGCTAAATGCTACAAGATTTTAGTTTTGAATCCTAATTGTTAACATGGATCAAACACAGCAAATAGAAACACAATTGCAATACCAAAAAAAAAAAAAAATGTTTTTGAATTAAAATTAGGGGCGCCTGGGTGGCTCAGTCGGTTAAGCATCCGACTTAGGCTCAGGTCATGATCTCACAGTTCATGAGTTCGAGCCCTGCATCAGGCTCTGTGCCGACAGCTCAGAGTCTGGAGCCTACTTTGGATTCTGTGTCTCCCTCTCTTTCTGCCTCTCCCCTGCTTGTTCTCTCTCTCCCTCACTCTCTCTCTCTTTCTCAAAAATAAATAAACATTAAAAAAAATTTTAATTAAAGTTTAAAGAATAAATAAATCAAGTTCCCTATGAGCCTTCCCCAAGGAAAAACGGTGTGCCCTCTTCCTAAAGGTTGCGACCGTAAACAGTGCTGGGGTCAAAATTCACCAGTGCTGACCCTGCCATGCCAAGTCATTCCATGTAGTTCAATCTCCAGACTTCTTCCCTCCTCATATAGGTGCCTTTTTCCAAGTACCTTCTTGGATAAATCTGTGGGTGATCATATGAACTAATATGATGAACTGTTGATGAGGGAGCCTTCAGGAAAGCTTATTTAAAATATCTGACTCAGCTAGAATGCCCTTTGATTTTTTGCAACTTCTTCTCGTTCCTGCATGGAACATGGATGCAGTGGCCGGGAGTGCAGCAGCCATCTTGGGATTATGAGGCAATAAGAACGAATACAAAAGCCTACACACTAAGAATAACGGAGCAGAGGAATGATGGCTTGGGTCCCTAACGTTATTGCTGAGCCAACCACAGCATCCCTGGGCCACCTACCCCAGGCTTCTGAGTGAGAAATAAAAAACACTCATTGATTTCATTTATTGTTAATACAACTTCTGTTATTTATATCCCCCACCCCATTCCTAATGTGACCCCCACGCTGGATTCTTGTTTTAGGAACATGACTGGTTTCTCCATGTGTCTGCCCACTCCACAGGGCAGACTGATGTCTGGCCTAATTTTTTTTTTTTTTTTTTTTTTTGAGATCAAATTCCCATGAAATAAAATTAACCATTTTTAAAGGGCATCATTTTAAAGAGTATAATTCAGTGTCATTAGGACGCCTGGGTGGCTCCGTCGGTTAAGCATCTGACTTCAGCTCAGATCATGATCTCGAGGTTCCTGAGTTCGAGCCCCACATCGGGCTCTGTGCCGACAGCTCAGAGCCCGGAGCCTGCTTCGGATTCTGTCTCCCTCTCTCTCTGCCCCTCCCCTGCTCACACTCTGTGTGTGTCTCTCTCAAAAATAAACAAAACATTTTTAGAAATAATAATTCAGTGTCACTGAGTACCTTCACAATGTTGTATGATCATCATTTTTGTCTTGTTTTAAGACAAAAAGAAACTCCACACACATCAGAAGTCACTGCTCCTGCCACGCCTGGCCACACCTGGCCTGTTTTCTGGCTCTACGGATGTCCCCATTCTGGGCATTTCCTATAAATAAAATCCTGTAATACGTGTCCTTCTGTGTCCGGCCCCTTCCACTTAGCACCCTGCTTTCAGGGTTCACCCAGGCTTTAGCGTACGTCAGTCTGCCGTTCCTTTTCACGGGCAAGTAATACTCCATAGCATGGAGACACCGCACTGTTCATCCGTTCGTCAGTTAATGAACATCTGGGCTTTTTCAGTCTGTGGCTATGGCGGAAAATGCTGCGACTCATGTGGCCGTTTTTGTGTGAACATCTGTTTCCAGTTACTTTTGGTGCGCAGGGAGGGTTGAATTGCCAAGTCACGTGCTAACTCGTTGTCTGACTTTGTGAGGAACAGTAGCCTAACTTGGAAACGCGTTTCCTTACAGCCCTGGAGGACACTCCCTGGGTACGAAACCAGGGGCTGGAACACGGCTGTCCGGGGACCGGGCTGGCCAGGGCCACACACGCTGTCCAGCGGAGACATTCCTCCCACCGCGCTCCCCGCACAAGTGGCCCAAACAGTGCTGCGGCCTCAAGGCGGGGCCGGCCACAGGCCATTGTCTTGACCAGTGGTCCTGCTCCTCTGGGCTAGACTGTCTACCCCACCCCAGGCACTGGAGAGAGAGCATTCGGGCGTGAGAGAAAAATCGAAGGGGAGGGATGGAGAGTTCCGGCTCTCCCGGGAAAGTGAGCTCCGATGGAGGTTTTCAGGGTGAGGATGAGGCCGGAGGGGGCCGGTCTGGCACCATGTGGGGCCGACAGAGACAAAGGATGAGGTCCAGGGAAACGCCAAGAGGGCCAACGTCGTAGGAGCCGGACCCAGAGGCGGGAGGCAACGAGGAGGCACAGGGGAGAACCAGGCCTCAGACACTGAGCAGACTCCCTCGATGCCAGGACATTTTAGAGTGTCCGAGAGTCCCGAGAGCGGGGTGTGCCGCTCAAGGCACTGTACCCCTCGGACAGCAAGGCTTTGTCACCCCCCAAAATGAGCCTCAGCCTAAAAAAAAAATGCTTCGGTCTCCACCGGCACACAGGCCTGACTGAACCGCATCGGACACTCTAAGAACGCCCAAATGCCCGTCAATCTTTTCAATGAAAGGTGCACGTAAAAGCAGTAATACGTTTGGGCTGTGGGTGGATATGCCAGCACATTTTTCATATTACAGACACAAGAGTTGCGGGCCTCGATCTCTGCTTTTATGTAATTTATGAGCGCTAGGAAAGCGTGGGGATTTCTAAAAGGTTGCACACACTTACGTATTATTAACCCAAAGTGGTGAAAAATGAAACACCCGAAGTCTGATCTTCTCTTTGTTTCCAAGGAGACCGGCAGATTCGTCTCATGGTGTCCCGTTGGCCTTTAAGTAAGAGAAACAGAGGCACACACGCCTCCCCTCCCCCCACAGAGAAATAAAGCTCATTATTCACCCAGCAGAGGAGTGGGTGAGTCGGGAGGGTGGCCTGCGCAAAATCGGGTGATGGGTTGTTCAAGGCCGTAGGCAGGTTGCCGTTGAGTGAGGACAAGAGCTCGGGTCTTTCTCCATCATGCCGCCTCCCTTCCTGCCGCCCAGGATGGGACTCCAAAGACAGGAAGTGATTATCGCCCATCAGTAAACTGAAGGCTGTTGCTCTGGTCTGTGTTCCCAACACAACTGTTTGAGAGCTCCCTACACATCCCAAGTCAGGTCTTCTGTCCCGTGAGAGCTCTGATTTTCTTCTTCCCAAGGTTATTACCCATCTTATTCAAAGAGGTCCGACCATGAGTGCTCGTGAGGGTGGGGGTCTGGCCACCCTAAGGAGTCTGAGACTCCAGGCGGATGGGTTAAGTCTTCAATAAAAATAGTACAAAGGAGGGGCGCCTGGGTGGCTCAGTCAGTTAAGCATCTGACTCTCGATTTCAGTTAAGGTCATGATCTCACGGGGGGGGCCTGGGTGGCTCAGTCGGTTGAGCTTCCGACTTCGGCTCAGGTCGTGATCTCGAGGTTTGTGAGTTTGAGCCCCGCATCGGGCTCTGTGCTGACAGCTCGGAGCCTGGAGCCTGCTTCCGATTCTGTGTCTCCCTCGCTCTCTGCCCCGCCCCCACTTGCACTCTGTCTCTCTCTCTCTCTAAAATAAATAAACGTCAGGGGCGCCTGGGTGGCGCAGTCGGTTAAGCGTCCGACTTCAGCCAGGTCACGATCTCGCGGTCCGTGAGTTCGAGCCCCGCGTCAGGCTCTGGGCTGATGGCTCGGAGCCTGGAGCCTGTTTCTGATTCTGTGTCTCCCTCTCTCTCTGCCCCTCCCCCGTTCATGCTCTGTCTCTCTCTGTCCCAAAAATAAATAAAAAATGTTGAAAAAAAAATTAAAAAAAAAAATAAAATAAATAAACATCAAAAAAAAAACCACATTTAAACACATTCTCTGGCTTCTAGGTCATGTTAGTTGATTCTAAACTAAGATGCTTTGCTGGCTCTTCGATTAAAAAGCATGCATGGCTCTTGAAGAGAGTAAAAATCCTTGTGCTCTGACATCAATGTACTCACCAGAGGGAGATTGCTCAAGAACTCTCAGAAAATGTACAAAATCCCAACCGGGTATTTCCGCTGCGCAAACAATGAGCGATGTGCGCAGAGGTCGTGCATAGGCCACTAGAGGATGGTGCCTGGTGACCCATTTCTGGGAATAAAGAAGGAAGGAAAGGGCCAGGGAAAGGAAAAGACGGGGCATTGCCTAAAACAGCTAAATGTCTAATAAAGATGGGTTAAATCATTACACATAAACATCTTATATTCATATATGTCATATAGTTATAGTCACTTTGTGTGTTTGATGTAATAAAAGCAGAATGCAAACGCGGTGTGAATTTTGTTTTCAAGAACGTCTGCGTGTGTGTGTGTGTGTGTGTGTGTGCGCGCGTGCGCGCATTCATGGGCTCAGACACAGGACCGGAGCCTCGTGCCGTGGTCATTTCTGGGTTCTGGTGTTACAGGTGATCATTTCCTTCCTCATACTTCCGTGTTCCCAAAGTTTCTGCCAAAGACACACTGCTTCTACCGTCAGAAAATCCCCAAAAATGCACTCTGAAAGAGCACTGTTTGGACTACTCCAAAAAATATCAACAAAAGATAAATTAATGTTTTGGGGCACCCATCCATGGGCTAGGCACCATGGTGTGTGCGGGGACACAGGAAGGAGTCGGATATGGCTCTTAACATGTCAAATTCAGAGACCAGTGGCAGAGACAAACTTAGATAAACGCGACAAAACATGAGTAGGTATCGCATAGGATGATCAGCAACAGGGCTGCGGAAATGCAGAGGGAAGAGCCTTCACTCCGCCGGGGGAAGGTGAGCGAAAGCATCACGAAGGGGATATTTGAGCTGGGCTGTGACGACAGAAGAGGAGTTCGTCAGGAGGCCAGGGTCAAATCAGGGCGTTCTCCATAACCCGAGCAGCACGGACAAGGGGAGAACAGTGGGGCAGGATCCGTGTTGGGGACCAAGGAGGGACGGCACGAAGGGAAAGTCTTCGATGGCCGATTACAATTCTGGATTCCATCCCGTAACAAACGAGGAGGCCAGAGCAGATGTGGGGAAAGATGACTTCAGCGAGACCATTGAGGGGCGGCCTCATGCAAACTCGGGGAGAAAAGCTTACTGAGCCAAATCATTGCTTAACAATTAGTTGTCTTTCATAATTTTTCCCTTTAGGATGGTGAGCGTTGGGTCATTTCCTTTTTTTCTACTTTCCCCTTTTTACATATGCCATCTTGTTCCTAAATCCATTTCATAATTTATTTTTTTTAACGTTTTGCTTATTTTTGAGACAGAGAGAGACAGAGCATGAACGGGGGAGGGGCAGAGAGAGAGGGAGACACAGAATCGGAAGCAGGCTCCAGGCTCTGAGCCGTCAGCCCAGAGCCCAACGCGGGGCTCGAACTCACGGACCGCGAGATCGTGACCTGAGCTGAAGTCGGACGCTTAACCGACTGAGCCACTCAGGTGCCCCTCATTTCATAATTTAAAATACAGGGGGAGTGGCAGGGGGAATAAGTCTACAGTCAACCAAAATTTTCATTTCAGATGCTGTCTCTTCTCAGGATTGAATGGTATAAATCAGGTTGGAAATACCCCAGCAAAACTGTCCCATCAACCAGACCATTAAAAACTTACTCCCCACGGGGCACCTGGGTGGTCAGTTGGCTGAGCAGCTGACTCTTATTTCGACTGAGGTCATGATCTCCTGGATCGTGAGATCGAGCCCCACATTGGGCTCCCCGCTGTGAATATGGAGCCTGCTTGCGATTCTCTCTCTCTCTCTCTCTGTCCGTCTCAAAATAAGTAAGTAAACTTAACAACAACAACAAAGAACTTACTCCCCCGAGGAAAGCCTTGCCTCCTCTCAACTGGCTTCCCGATGTCTGGCCATGCACCTTCCCCCAAGGTGTGGACACCCCGCATGTACGGATCTGGAGCCTGCTTTTTTCACTTCCCCTAAACGCTCCCCCGTGTTGTCATCTGTTCCCTGAAGCACTGCCTTCAAATGGCTCCTTAATCGTCCAGGAGCAGATGCTTCGTGGCTTACTTAAATATTCCCACCGTTGGACTTGCAGCTTGCCTCGGCTGCGCTAAAATAAGGCTTCCGTGAAGCTCGTTCTATGTCAACTGATTTCCTGGGAATCTGTTACTAGAAATGACTATCTGTGCTAAGGGTGAATCGAATCAATCCCAAAGGGGGTGGAGAATGCGAACATTTCTAAGACTCTTCACACACGTTGCCAAATTGCTTTCGTGCGTGGGGTGATTCGATTCACACTCCGAGCGGAATACGGTGTTTAGCCGTTGCTCTTTTTTGCGGCAAATGGCCCGGATCTTAGCTCCCTATCTGTCAAGCAGGGGCCAGGCCCCCTTCGGGTCTGGCCCGCCGTTGGTTCAACGCAGGGAGGGGTTTTACAGTTACCACGTCGGTTTCTGTTCTCTAGGATTAATAAGTTTGGAATTAAAAGAGTATGTGCTGTTCTTCTGAGCTATTGCCCTTGAAAACAGCATCTCTTTTCGGCCGCCCCTCGTTGGCTCCATTTTTTTCCGAGGTGAAATGGGGCATGAGACGACCCTGTGCCTTTCTCCCATGCACCCACCCACACACCTCATTTTCTGCCAGATTTAAAATGCAATCGTTACCGAGTGGCGCCTATTATCCGGCTCAACACGATGCCCATACCCGGAAGTCTGGTCACCGTCGTATATAATTTATGAACCCAACCCAGAAACCAGGCAAAGAGAAAATGAACACGGGCTCTAAGCGTCTGTGGTAATGAAATCACTTTTTGGTCTCGCGTAACTACGCCTATCTGTGCTCATTTTCATGTCTCGATCTCTTCCCAAATTTGTTACCCCCGTGACTGACGCTCCAATTACGATTTCCTTCCCTCGCTCGCTCGCACGTTATCCAGTAAATGCCACGGCCTTTCACCGCGCCGTGAACCTTATTTCCCAATTACTGTGGGTAAACAGGGATGAAGCCTTGAAATCATGTGATTTGGTCCTGAGCGCAGCGGCAGAGACTGAGACATATACATCAAGGCCACGGTCTCCAGAAATCACAGGCGGTGGGAGAAGCCTCCGGAACGGGCCCTCTTTGGCGAAGAGCGGTGTCCACGTGGACATCTTGGCCCCAGAGTGACTTCGCGGTCCAAAAAGGCGCGTTTCCAAGTCCATCGGAGGGACGCCCTCATTTGCTTCCATTCTGAGCTAGTACCCGTCAGCCTCTTCAATCTCCATTAGCAGGTTAGAAATTTATTTAGAAAGCCGACAGGTACTATTTGGGGGATTAATGACCACTGATTTATGAATATTGAGCAGCATTTCAATAATCGGAGACAGAGTAATCTCTGGTGGCTGCAGTCAGCTCTCCTTGTCACTGCCGTCTACAGCAATCACTCAAAGCCAGTTAAATGCTTCTGATTTATGACCTTAACCTTCAGGGTCCACTCCATTTGCTCTCTCGGTGTGTAAATTCTAAAAATGCAATTCCCTCCACCTCCAGAGAGCCAATTTAAGTCAACATTATGCATGATCCGAGAAGGCGGGAATTCTCGGATCTCTTATTTCACTTCATTAAATTTGCACCGAACATCTTGCAATTAAAATTTCATACAGATTTCTCCTTATGATTGACAATTGGCCTTGATGAAATGAGTTCACATTTGGTCTCTCGGAAGACTCAGAAGGAGAGAGATGGGTCCGGACATTGTTCCGAGAGACGTAATGACGGGGCGCTCACACTTGAATTAGCATTTGGAACAGACGCATCGGTGAAAGGGTCCGCCTTTATCACACAGCGAAACCAAGCCAGGGATGAGAAGCAAACCCAGTCCGCTTTGAAAACACAGCGCATGTTGTCTGCCAATGATAAAACAAGACAGTCACAGGCCCTTAGAGCAGGAACGAGCCTTGCAGGGCTCGTGGGCCAAAGCTTCCATGTTTCGCACACAGAACCGGGTCTCCAGAGGGGGAAAGATTCCCCAGCATGGCAGAGATGTGGGTGTTCCCGAATCTCTTGTCTGTGGGCCTCCCTGATGACCGTGAACCCCGTGACCGTGGGACCAATGGAATATTAAAGAAAGTGCTGACTGCCACCTCCAGGCTGGCCCATAAAATCCATCCACAACGGATCCTCAGTCTCCCCATCTTTCTGAATAGACAGTGGTGTGAGTGAGGAAGAGATATATGGAATTAAGCCACCCAAGTGGAGGGGTTGCTTTCACAGTTAAAACACCTCCAACGCAGACCGTGGATAAGTCCTTGCCTGAGACACCCAAGGGCACAAAGTTAGTGAAGGAGTAAAAGCCAGAGCCCTGGCTTCCAGACGGAGGGTTCCGCGCCCTCCTACTCCATTCAGAGTGCCTTGGGGTTTCATTCGGGAAGTTAGAATTTAGAATGTATACGTCTAGTGGCTCGGTAGGTTGAGCGTCCGACTCTTGATTTCGGCTCAGGTCATGCTCTCGCGATTCGTGGGATCGAGCCCCGCCTCGGGTTCTACGCTGACAGCACGGAGCCTGCTTGGGATTCTCTCTCCCTCCCTCTCTCTCTGCTCTCCGCCCTCCTCAAAATAAATAAATAAACTTAAAAATTTTTTTAATTAAAAAAAGAAAAAGGAATGTACGCATCTAAGGAGGTGTCAGGAAGGGCCGAGAGGTAGGATTTGGAAAAGTGATTCCCGTCCCCCATGCATCTGTTTAAACAGATATATGTGCACCAGGTAATTGTTTTGTTTCCTTTTGTTTTGTTTTGTTTTGTTTTGGGGGGATGTGTGCCTGTTTTACTTCAGGCACAGGTGCTTTTCACAGAAGGACAACGGGGTTTATTGCAGGTCTGGGGTTTTGTGTTTTGTTTTTGCAAGGATGGAGCCTGAGGGAGACAGAAAGGAAAATGAGAAGGCCCGTCTCCGCCTACAAGGTGACAAACAGCAGGGCCCTGAAGGGGCCGGGTGGATGGAAGGTGACAGAAAACTCAGGCGGCCCAGTGTAGCTTCCGGGACACTAAAGCAGCGGGGACAGTGACGCGTAAATGTTCACGGGCTGACGGACCCTCGGGATACAACGTTTGCCAATTTCCATGGTGGACACACTCCCCCGTGGCCAATCCCAAGCCACCCCCGTGATGTCATGCTCGACCTCGGAGCTGGGAAGAGACGCACACAGTAGGCCCTCACAAGCCGGGAGGAGCCAGCCCCTGCTGCACCACCGGCATGGAGCCTTAAGAACCCAGGGTGGCTTCTTCGGCACCCCGTAAGTTTGACGGGGCCTCAGTGAGGGGGGACGGAGCCCAGCTGGAGAGACCCCCAGGGGGTGGAGGGCGGGTACCAGCCACAGAGGCGGCAGAGGCCCCTTTCCTAGATCACATACTCACAGCAGATCGCAGACCAGAAGGAAAAGGTGGCAGAACACCCACGGACGCGTCCTAGGTGCGGGGACTGTGTCGGGGGGAGCGGGTCCAAGGCCTGAGACCTGGTGTTTCACAGCTGGAGAAAGAAGGCGGCGTATTTTGTGCATCGTCTTTCTCTTTGCCCCCGGGCTGCTGAGCGCTGGGCCATTTTGGACACCCGAGAAAGACAAGGCTGACGTTTGGAACAAGAGGTTTACCCAGGCTGGAAGTCACTGACATCAGCGGGGAGGGGAGAGGCGACATTAAGGGAAAACCACATTGCCTGGTAGAACGTGAACAGGAACGGAAGGAAGTGAGGATATCCGATTCGGGGCTCAATCCTTGCCACTTTACGTCTCAAATTTCGTTCCTTCACCTGTAAAAGAGGGCGGAGCCTCCCTGTCGGAGTTGGATGAGACAGGACGAGTGAAACACCTCCCACCCGGGGCTGCATCACAATCCCAGGAGAGGACGGGAGGGCGGACCGGCTCCTCTGGACCAAGGACGTGGCCTGTGACATCCTCTGAGCCGAGCTGGAGACAGAACAGCATCCGACTCCCTTCCCCACCTTCTCTGCGCCGCAGACCCAAGCCCGAGCCCAGAGCCAGCTCTCAGGAGGCCGCCAATCGGCTGCACGGATTCAGGCCAACTGTGGTTCACCCTGTCACCTCCAAACTCCAGGCAGAGCTGCATGGAGGACATGGGCACAGTTTCAACACACAGGGGCCCATCGGGCGGACAAACGTGTTAGAAGGAATGACCGACCGCCCGGGGGGAGCCCCGCTGCCCAGGAAGCGTGCCCACCTGGCACAGGAGAGGAAAATACATCCGTCCCGTGGCCAGGCCACCCGGGAAGGGAGCAGTGCCTTCCCATGGAGCACGTCTTCTCCAAGACTGGTGGCCCCGTCGGGGTGACACTGTCTCTCCCTCACCAAGCTAACGTGGGCACCATAACGGGGTAGAGGAAGGGTGGTAACTATAAGACAGGGCACGGCGCTCAGCACATATCCCTAATTCTTTTCCTTCGTTGGCTCATCAGCGAGTGGGTGGTGCTGTGTCTCAGGGCCCAGGCTGGGAACTGAGGGCACAGGGTGTGGGACGCAGGGTCCCTGCCCGCTAGCAGCTCAGTCTGGGAGGAGCGGAGGGGCCGGGAGACACGTCTGTGAACAGATCACAGCCAACAAGCGACTATGGATGCCGATCCTGTCTTATCCGGATGGGGCCTGGTGGAACAAGGGGCCAGGACCCAGGATGGGCAGCAGTCAGCCTAGCCTGAAACCTGTGTCCCTTAAGCTGAGTGTGGAAGTTCCCAAAACAGTCCGGAGGGAGGCGGTGTCTAGGGCAGAGGACGCTGTAAGTCAAGGCACCGATTTGGAGAACGGCATGGCAGTTCGGGGCTCTGCCGATAATCCAGTTAAACCAGAGGGTTCCAGCAAAAGGAGAGGTAACACCGGGGGGGTGGGGGAGGGCAGACTAGGGCCTGACCCTGACCCCACGTTCCTCTGACCAGCATGACCGTCGGTCCTTCCTCCCTAACTAAAGAGAAGCGTATGTACGGGGCTCGGGACACGGGGCAGCGTGCGTGCTTGTGGACAGAGGGCGCCATGCAAAGATACCCTGTACCCTCCCTGTACCCTCACCAGCAGACAAGGTGCAGATACGCACACAGTCCCGGGACCCTGTTAATCCGGGCCGTGCTGCTGACCGGCAACAAGATGTGAGAGGCAAAAATGAGCCCAGCTCCTGGGACGCACCGACGGGGCACACCGGATATCGGCTCTCGGGGAGATCGTTGATTATGACCACCTATGAGCTCCCATCAACACTTGTCTGCGACATCAGGCGTCTTGTGACTTGTCTGCCCGGCGTTACCCCACTGGGTGAGACTCAGCAGTGCCTCTAAAACGCCGCCCTCGCATCCCGTAACCCCAGCCGAGCTGCACGGAGCTAAGGCATGCCATCGTCCCGCTGATGAGTAGATCGGATGAGGGCAACAATCATTCTCAAGTGCATTCCTACCACACCTTAGGGTCCTGGCGAACTTTTGCCCACACTGCCTCGGTCGATCCGGCTCCTGGGCGGGCAGCTCACGCATGCTCAAATCAGACTCCTTGCAGTCAGGTCGTGGGGCTCCCGTATCCGGCTCCCCGTCCCTTACAGACTTGTCTCCGCCCCACACTGGCTTAGTGCTTGGCTATGGGGCACGGTGCCACTTCATAGACGGGTGTTACTCCAACAGTAACCATCGGGGCAAACATATCCAGTGTTGATGGACATTAAAGGGGTCGGCATTAGCGTTCCCATTTTACAGAAGAGGAGCCTGAGGCTAAGAGGCAGTTCACTTAAGGCTCAGGGCCAGCCAGTGTGAGAGCTGAGCTTGACCAGGTTTTGTAGAACGCTGTCGTCTAATAAACAGGCACGTAAGTGATCACTGCTGTGTCGTGAGCCTGAGACAGAAGCAGCGCACAGCAGCACCCCCGAGGCTGCCTGCAAGAGGTCCCCATCAACCCGTGCCCCGGGTGGGTGAACCTGCAGGGAGGAACACATCACCTCCGTGAGCAGCTTCGGGCGGAGGTGGGCATAAGCCATCGAAACAGCCTTTGTCAAAGTGCAGTCATCTTTCCTCTCTGAGGCTCTTTATGGACTCGCAGGAGCAGCGAGGGTGTGTGTGCACGCGCGTGTGCGTGTAAGTGACAGAAAGAGACGCAGAGAGCTCTGGACCGATCAAGAGAGACAGAAGGCACGCCCGTTTCAAAGCAACATTCGGGACCGATTCTTAAAAACTGCAACACGCCTCCTTCAGTCGGGGTAGATACGCTGAGCTCTGAGCGGCCGATATGGGGGCATCTGGGAAGCAACCGTGAGTGGTCTCCCCACCAGGGGGGGCTCCCCGCTCCGGTCCCCACAGCGCTGCTCAGTTCGATAGCTGGCACCACAGCCTACTACATCCGACTGCCTGTGCAGATCAGGAAGGTAGGAGGATTCCAAGCGTGTTCCCAAAGGGCAGGACTTCTGCCCCTCCCCACGGCGCCCAGCAGAGAGCCAAACACACAGTAGATGTTCAGCACACCTTTGGGGACTGAAGAGCCCACATTCTAGAAGGGGAACCCAGCCTGCAAACCAACAGGTTTTGCTATGGGACAGTGTCACCGCCGTGGGAGAAACAGCGACCACGCACAAGACAGACGCCTACACGCCCATGTTCATGGCAGCATTATTCAAGAGAGCCAAAAGGGCCATCGACGGATGAGCGAGTAAGGAAAATGGGGTCGATCCACATGATGGACTATTACTCAGCCATTAAAAGGAAGGAAATTCTGACCCCTGCTACAACATGCGTGAATCTTGAGGCTGTGATGCTAAAGGAAAGAAGCCAGACACAAAAGGATAAATATTGTATGGTTCCTTTTTTTTTTTTAACGTTTATTTACTGATGAGAGAGAAAGAGACAGAGCATGAGCAGGGGAGGGGCAGAGAGTGAGGGAGACACAGACTCCGAAACAGGCTCCAGGCTCCGAGCTGTCAGCCCAGAGCCCGACGCGGGGCTCGAACTCACGGACCGCGAGATCATGACCTGAGCCGAACTGGATGCTTCACCGACTGAGCCACCCAGGCGTCCCTTGTAGGATTCCTCTTATACCTAGAAGAGGCAGACTCATCGAGACAGAAAGTGGATGCAAAGTTACCAAGGGCTGGCGGAAAGGGAGGGACTCCACTCTCCACTCCCGCCACCCCCTCAGAATCTGCGAGCCTCCCCTCCCCTTCCACCTCCTCCTCCATGAAGCCCCCCCTCCTTGGCCCAGCCTGCCCCAGCTCTCCCTGTTCCACACATTCTGAGAACGTAATTACACACCGCTTTGTATGGCTTCCTAATTCCGGGTCCCCAAAGCCATTCTGGGCTTTCCGAATCCCCCCCCACCCCGAAGTGCTCTGTGAACAAGAGTTTCCACGGTCAGATAACGTAGGGAAGTGTAGCAAGCCCTCCCTTTGAACGGCACAACGCGCACGAGCGCTTCAAAGAGCGAGAGGCCCGGCACCGTGTCACTTGGTCTCGTCCAGCGTGCTTTGCACCGTCATTCGTCCGCGCGAGGCTCTTTTCTCCCGAACGCTAGTTACGATCTTTGGGGCACTTGCGCTCCTTACGACCTCGTTAGAGAAACTCGGCCCCGAGAGAGAGATCCGCCCACCA
>NW_026057672.1:0-18179 GCF_023721935.1 Panthera uncia
ACACACACACACACACACACACACACACACACACACACACACACACAAAATCGTTATATAGTGAGGTGAAAGACTTTTAAAAGATGGAGGTTTTTTATTTCAAAATAAAGTTGTTTTTCTGCCTCCGTGTCCCAAATGTTAGTAAAGACTGCTTGTGTGAGTGGTTTTAGAGGACACTGAGGAGAGGGACCACACTCTGCCTTTGGGTTGGCATGAGCAAAAAGTACAGATGTGGAAGGCGACACAGAAAGGAGATGAAAAGTTTTGTGAGCACAGAAACTCAGAGTCAGAAATTATCTTGAAAAGGTTAAGTGTGATATGCAGAAAAATGTACCCCCCTCCCCAAATGTCCACGTCCTACTCCCCACAACATACGGATATGTTAAAGTCACATGGCAAGGAGGAATTAAGGTTGCAAATGAGCGGACTTTTATAGTTTCCTGGATCATGCAGGTGGACCCAATGTAATCACCAGGGCCAATAAAGGTGGAAGAGAGAGGGAGGGGGATGGGATTACAGAAGAGTCAGAGACACGTAATATTTCTGGCTTTGAGATGAGAAAAGAAGCCCTAAGCCAAGGAATGTGGACAACACCTAGAAGCTGGAAAAGGCAAAGAAACAGATCCATCCTAGAGGCTTGTGAAAGGAACACATCCCTGGTAATACCTTGACTTTAGCCCACTGAAACCCCTGTCAGACCCGTGACTTCTAGAACTGTGAGATATTAAATCTGTGTTGTTTTGTGGTTTTTCATTGTCCTATTACCATTAAGTTGGTGGCAATCTGTTCAGCAGCAATAAAAGATGAATATAATAAGCCCCCTGAAAATGTGCAGAAATTGAGATGGCCCTGGACTATTCGCTTTGATACAGGATAGGGCTTCAGTGAAAATTGAAAAGGAAAGTGTGACCTACACCAACATCTGTTGTTCTCATTTCTTAGGGAAAGAACGGTAAGTCAAAACATTTGTGGTTATCATTTTAGATGATTATCTCTTAAAACATTATGTAATCCTGGTGCCTTAGGACCACAAGAGAACCGCTCTTCTTGAAAGCACATGGATTTGGAGTCCTAGGATCTTGGATTTGAATCCCACAGTAGCCTCTTATGGATAAGGCAAATGTGGATAAATCATTTAACCTCTTTAACCGAAAGAATCTTCATTTGCATAAGGGAGATAAAAATAAGAATTGTTTGAAAAATTAAATGAGAGAGATCTACAAAGCACTTAATACAAGTGGCTGGCATACACTAGGAACTCAACAAATCACAACTGTTGATTTTTAAACCATCCTATAAAGGGAGGAGAAAGTCCTGAGAAGTGAGGGGAAATAGTTCACAGTCCCAAAAAAGGCCAACTCTCCATGGACTGGGATCAGTCAGCTACCAACAATGGGCTAATACGCATAAAGTGTAGCAGATGGAGATTTAAGTTAAACAGAGAGAAGTAGGTTTTTTAAAAACATAATTATTAAAAACTGGATACGTTCACACCGTTGGTTGGACCATCTTGTCTGGAGACTTTTACTAAATAGAGTTTACTCCATTTTAGAGGTAGGCATCCAGCTGTGTGAACACATAGGCAAATGATTTGGATGGGTGGGCTCTCCCATCCCTTATCATATCCCCAAGATTACACGACTTAATACTCACGGAAGTAACACCTCTTGTATGTTATTCCAGATTGCTTTTCCTCCCATGATTATTGTCAGCTGTGTCGTCAGTTCAAGGAGACAGCCACCTGGGTCACACTGGAATATTAAAAAGAAAATCTCATTTAAATTTTAGATGGGTCTAACGTGAAACTGAGAAGGATTAATTTTATTTTTTTCTGATATTTATTCTGCTGAGGCAAAAAGAATCTGAAGAACATACGGTGAAGAAACTCTTCACTGGGCAACTGGGAGAAAACACAAAGCAGCTTAAACGGTCAAAAGATTGCAGTTCTATACTCATACCTCTTCATTTCTGTATTTTCCCAGCCAATAGACTGGGTCTCCTGGATAACCTACAAATTTGCCCTTAAAGAATGCGATGTAGAAACATGAAGAATAGTAGTTGACAAACTGGAATAAGAACATCTTCATGGTCAGGCTGTTCTCATAATCAGTCTGGGTCCTTGGGAGTTCTGTAGTTAAACAAAGGCAAGATTTTAGAATTGTGAACAGCTTTGAGACCCTAATCGAAGACACTGATACATGAGTTAACATGTTAAAAAAAATACAATTCACACTGTTTTCATTTAAGCTGTTCTAAATTCCTTAATATAGCTGCTGTGTTAAGTTCACACATTGTTACAAGAGTCTGCCCCCTCCCCCAAGAATGCAATATCCCACATGGCAAAAATCTTCAAGGGTTCCTTAAAATTTACAAGCCCAATGTTTTCAAATGGGCAAAGGCTGTTCTCTCTCAGGTCTGAGTGGACAAAAAATTATTTTTGAACAGCCTGCTAAATGATATTCTTGTCTTCCTGAATTGCAATAAGGTAGGACTGTTGAAACAACAAACAAAACAAGGGGGAACTTGTTACGAGAATTTGGGGAAGAGGAAGCAGGTCATCCTCCGGGTTGAGAATTTAAATCAGTCTGATCATTTTCAGAAGATGACCACTGAGCAGACCATTCGGAGAATGACCCAGGCATATGCAGCATGTGGGGAGCGCTTAACTCTGGCCAGGAAGCAGCTGCCTGGGATACAAGCCAGAGAGAGAGAGAAACATTTATTACAAAAGCTGGAGCTGATGAGAACAGAGCTATATTAATATGAACAGCATCGGGGGAAGCCACACAACACTGTGATTACTTGTCCTCTCAGCAAAAAAGGAGCATATTTGCCACTGGAACCATGACCCTATTCCACTTATTTGTAATAAAGAGACTATTTACTTTCAACAATAGGGTACGTGATCTAATGTAATTGAAAATATTATTCAGCACTGATCTGTTTACACAGAGCTTGGACATTATAATGATTGTCTTTGCTTTGTCCCTTTTACTAATGCAAAGCTGTAGATAATTCATTTCCCACACAGGTTAGATAAAATATGTTTACACTTGAAATTTTCTAAAATTTGTAACATATGGAAATTGAAATGCCTAAAAGAGACAGTCTCTATTTCTCACCCGGTTCCAAAAATGTCTTAGAAATGACCTAAACTATAATAGGACCTTACCAAAATTAGTAATCATGATTGCTACTTTTTCATATATGGTGTTCAAAATCATGATGATGATAAAGCTGATGAGGGAAGCAGTGATAGACGTGGCCGTCTGTGGAGTAAGGTACTTCTGGATTGGATCTGTCCCATTAAAGTTCTTGGGAAGTTTTGCAGAAAATACAATGAACACTGAGAGCCTGTAGACAATGATCCCAATAACTGAGGCGATGATCAATAGGATCTGGAAGCACAATAAAGACAGCACTTCACTAATAGCACTATTACTTCACTAATAGTGTTTTTACACTTAAAAATTAACCTCATGCTCAAATGGACAAGGTGCACGTGTGAAGTGATGGGATATCCTAAAGTGATATTCTTTAGGATATGCATTCAAGTTTTTGCTCAGTTGTAATCCATGAAGGGGATAGGTTTCCTTCCAGCAGAGAACAGATCACCTGGTTCAAGGGTCAGCAGGTGCTACCTGTTGTCTTGGTCACCTGCAGGAGGTGAGATTCTGAACAGGACGGGGAGCCTGCAGAGGTGCCCTGAGGAAACGTGGAAATGGCCACAGGTATCTGCTGATGAAAGCTTCACACATGTCTCCCCTTGGATCTTAAGATCTGAAACTGGCAGTTATTCCTACCTGCTTTTGCACAAGATTCATTTCACTCATCTGTTGTTTTTGACTGCATAGACCAGTGTCAGTGAGGGGGTCTGAAGCACGGTTTGTACACGGTTGGTAGGATGTCACTTCCTCCCTAGGCACGTTTTCTCCGGCCACTGGGTAATGCACATTAAAGGTTCCGTGTTTAAACTGTTTTCCCTACATCTACTTTCTTGGACTTACTCCAAAGCATGTACTCGATGTGTCTGACTGCTTGTGAAGACTGTTACCAGAGACAAAAGCTATAAAAAATGTGAATTTCAGGGCCAAGTAAAACCTGCCCTGTTGTTTCCAGCAACACAGAGAGGCTGGTTTTCACCTGTGGAGAGCAGTAAAGGGAGTGATTAACAGGCAGGGTCCTGGAACCAGGTTCCTGCATTCGAATCCCAGATATGCCTCTAGTTGTGGGGCCTCGTGCAAATCACTTAACCTTTGGGACTTCAACTTCTTTGCCCACGTAATGAAGGATCCTAATGGGAACTAACTTACAGGACTGTTGTGAGGATTTAATGAATTACTCCAGGTAAAAACACTTAGAACACGAAGCCCAGGCAAACGAAAAGTACTATATTACATGTGAGCTGTGGTTATGGAGGCTGAAGTGTTAACAAGATGTTTTTCTTACTTTTAAAGTTTGTACAGAAGGCATTATATTTCCCCCAATAATTTTGCTCATTATCTCCTTTCTTACAGTTAGGGTTTAATGCTTGTGAAAGGAATGACATGTTTATGTGTGTGAGTATATGTGAAAATTCGCCAAGGCTGAAGAAAATGTATTAGAGAAGGTATATCCAGTCTTCCTCTCTGAGAACAACAAATGCGGGCCATTTAAAGTGTATATATTTTACTTTATCTTTTGAGAGAGAGAGAGAGAGAAAGAGAGAGAGAGAGAGAGGGAGGGAGGGAGAGAGAGAATGCCAAGCAGGTTCCATTCTGAGCACGGAGCCTGACATGGGGCTCCATCCCATGACCCTGGGATCATGACCTGAGTTGAAATTAACATTGGCTGCTCAACCAATGGAACCACTCAGGTGCCCCTAAATGGTACATATTTAAAAAATATATATCTCCATCAGGGTGCCTGGGTGGCTCAGTCGGTTAAGCGTCTGACTCCTGACTTTGGCACAGGTCATGATGTCACGGTTTGTGGGTTTAAGCCCTGCATCGGGGTCTGTGCGGACAGTGCGGAGCCTGCTTGAGATTCTCTTCCTCTCTCTCTCTCTCTCTCTCTCGCTCTCTCTCAAAAAAAAAAAAAATTAAAAAAAATTAAAATATCTCCATAATAATTTTTAAATTATTATTTATAATGGCTGAGATTTTTAATTTTACTATTCAACTCAGCACATATTTTTAAAATCCTCAACAGCCCTGTGAGGTAAGTAGTATTGTATCTTTTACAAAGAAAAAGAGACACAGAGAATAAGACTTTGACCCAAATTAAGCAACTAATAAGTGAAAAGAACTGAGTTACTCCAAGACTCTGGAGTCACACTGAACTCTACACGGCACTGCTTCCTACATGGTTTATGAAATGAATTCTCATTCTTTTCAGAGCTTTTATAAACTTGGCATGTTTTCATACTTCTTCAGGGTACTTGACAGGTTCAGTATTTCTTCATAGAAGGAAGTCCTTATGAATCTTCATTCTTAAGTTCCTCACGAATCTTTCCGGCTATAACTTCAATATATGCTTATTAGGGAATATTTGAAATTACTCTATACTGGACACTGGTTGTGTCTGCTGCCCTGAATCTGTTCCCAGATTTACAAGCAGACCCAGATTGTGCTTTGAGAGAATAATCTCTCCTCCATTTTCAGTCCTATGGCTTGGGCTGGATTGACCCCCTCCTCCCCTAGGGTTTACAGGTAGATCCTGATTGGTTTGAGGCAAATAGGTGTCTCATCCTATTGGCCTCAGCCAATGATTCAAGGATTGAGAAATATCTTAATAAAATTCAGTGAGATGTGAGGAGAGATCTGCTAGTGTCCATGGGAAAAAGAAGCTTGCTTGTCAATAAAGGAAGCTGCTAACAGAGACCTATCTTGTTTTGAATGGAATGTGAGATCTGGAATCTTGCAGCCATTTTGAGACTATAAGGTAGTGCCTACACCCACCAAGCCAGGAGACCAGTGAACAGAGAATAATGACAGAACAAAACACAGCCCTTGATGTCATCTGGGCTGCAGTATCTATCCTTAATGGAAGTCATACCTCAGACCCGAGATTTTTAGTTACAGGAACCATTTATTGGTTCATTTTGTTGTCATCATTGTTGTTTATACCAACTGGAGATTGATTTTCTGTCACCTATAATTGAAAGACTCCTAACTATAGGGGCACCTGGGTGGCTCAGCTGGTTAAGCACCGGACTCTTGATCTTGGTTGGCCCAGGTCATGATCTCAGTTTTGTGAGTTCGAGCCTCACATTGGGCTCTGTGCTGACAGTGTGGAATCTGCTTGGGATTCTCTCTCTCTGCCCCTCCCACACACTCATTCTATCTCAAAATAAACATTAAAAAATTTTTTTAAATAAAGGAAAAAACAGAAAAATGTATCTACTAACTATATACAGGCATAATTCCTTCAGAACTATGCACTGTTTGCATATTAAAAAATATTTTATCTATTTTCCTTAAACCTATCATAACTAACATTTTCACATGTCGTCAAATATTTTCATGGACATACTTTCTTATGGCCGCACTATATTCTACTGTATGAAGGATTAGAAGTAGAGTATTTTGGCTCAGATTTTATATATACACAGTAAAACCTTGGTCTGAGAGCATAGTTTGTTCCAGAAACGTGCCTGTAATTCAAAGCACTTGCATATCAAAGCGAATTTCAAGAACCATTGGCTCAGTTGTGATCATGTGATGTCTGGCATCACGTTCTACTCATAATGCAAGATATCCCTCGTTTATCAAGTTAAAATTAGAAATGTATGTTCATCTTGTGGAACACTTGCAGAACAAGTTATTCGCAGTCCAGGATTTTACTGGATAATAATGTATATAAATAAATATATATATTATATATTTGTAATAAATCTGTATGTAACTAATCTTTACTAACTTTTACCATTTTGAAAGAGTTCCTGATTAAAAATTTTTACATGCTGAATTGTGGATTAAAGCACATGAATATTTTTGACTCTTGATACTTACTGTCATACTGCTAAGAAGGCCAGAAGCAGCTTAAAATTTTCATAGCTTAGGTATGAGAGCAGCTGATGACTGCACTTCATCCTCACAAACACTGAGCCTTATCACCTGATAGGTGAAACACTGTATCTCATTTTAGTGTGCACTGATTCAATTAGGATTGAGGCTTGACAGTTGCCAGGGTGTTTTTTCTTTTGTGAAAGGGTATTCATGTTCTCTGCCTCCTTGGCTCTTGAGATCTTTGGTGTTACAAGTGATCTGGACTTTTTATGTATTGAATGTAGTAAACCTTTGCCCTATTGGTTAACAAAAATGTCTTCTGTTGTTTTAAGCTTAGGACGCTTCTGATGTGTGGAAATCTTTAAAGGTTTTTTTTTTTTTTTTTTTAACGTTTATTTATTTATTTGAGAGAGAGAGAGCGAGTGCAAGTGGGAGAGAGGCAGAGAGAGAGGGAGAGAATCAGAAGCAGGCTGTTGGCACAGTGCCTGATGTGGGGCTCAAACTCATGGACCGTGAGATCATGACCTGAGCCAAAATAGGATGCTTAACTGACTGAGCCACCAAGGTGCCTGGATGTGTGGAAATCTTTAAATATTTTCCTCTGAAACTTCTTCCATTGCTGTCATGTTTAGAAAGTCTTTTTATATCTAGAGATTACATATTCACCAATATTTATTTCTAGTTTATGGTGTTACCTTTTGATTGTTTCTGGAATTACAATATATGTTAATAGTATGGTTTCCATCTTTCTCTCCCAAGTAGCTAACAAGTGTTCCGTCACCATTTATTAAATAATCTTTACTTATCCCACTGATTTATAATGCCTCCCTTCTTGTGTATTGTTAATGATAGGAGGTCCCATATCTGGGCTTCATGTCCTATTTTCTAATTTGGCTATTTTTGAGCCAATAAAATTCTCGATATATTACTAATTATTATATTACTAATATGACTTTATTAATAATAAACCCCAAATTAATTTCAAAAGTCCTGATAATCTAGGTATATTATCTTTTTATCTACAATAATTTGTTTAAGTCTTCTTTTGTATCTTTCAGTAGTTTTTACGTTTTTTCTGATAATTCCTATTATCCTTTTAAGGCTATTCCTAGACATTTTATTTTAGCTATTACTGTCAGAAAATTTTAGAATTCTTAATGCCTCCCATTTGGTCTCTTCACCAGAAAATGGAAAATCCAGAACCATTGATCTGATCTAAACAGATGAGGTGGAAGGAACTGAAAGAACCACTGTGAGCAGATAGATATTGAGAGTTGTTCCACATGGTGGCTGAGTGGTTCTCTGGAAACACTTCTCTCTATCAGACTACCAGTTTCCAGTACACCTTCAGTTTCCAGGATATTTAAAATTAGATATTAAAAAGGCTGTGACTGATTTACCCAGAATAAGACAGCACTTGCACAGAGAGTTATACGGATACATTTTCCCCAGGTAGTGAAGGGCACACGCTCTTCTTCCTAAAAAAAATGTATCCGTATAACTCTCTGTGCAAGTGTTTAGTTTATAAAATCAAAGGTATACTCTGGTGAAATGATTTTTGTCCTGATTGGTCTCTAAATCCTAAGCTTAATTTTTGTAAAAATTAGTTTTCAAACAGCCTCCTTACTCATAACTGCATTTGGTTGTTGTTGTTGATTTCAAACATACACATAACAAGTACGTGCTCATTTTTAATGGTTTTTGAAAATGTGAGCATGAACAATGAACCGTTTGTCTGCTGTGATCTCAGCTCAGGAGTCTATCTGACAACGCTAAGCTGTAAACTACATTCCTGAGCTTGTCTCAGATTCTAGAAATGGTGGCAATGACAGCACAGAGCCCACGCAGGACAGTGAGTTCCACGGGTATCTGCAAATACTAGGTACCTACTATGTGTTTCTTGGTTGAGCTTTATATGTCGATTTGGCATAGCTATGAATTTTAAGAGTTTCCATAACTCATAAGAATATATTTAATTTTTAAGACTGGAGATTAGTACTTCTCAAGATTTACCTGGATTGTAAGAGTAGCTATAGTATAATAGTACCCACAAATACTTACATTTACTCTAGGCCAGTACTATTCTAAGTAGGTTCTGCACATTAACTCAATTAATCCTAACCACAACCGTGTGAGGAAGCAACTCTATCAATCCCATTTTATAGAGGAAGCTATGGCACAGAGAAGTTAAATAATTTGTTGAAGATCATTCGGCTAGTAAGTTGCTGTTTAGATTTGCAGTCTCATTCCTAAGACTTCATTACCACACTACAGCCTAATTGAGTATGCATTAGCAATGAAAGTAAAATGAGGAAAAAAGATAAAGAAAAATGAACCTTCATCTTTAATTTTTTAACAAGCTACGTTTCAACGGAAATTTAACTTATTCGTTGGCAATTTTAAATTACCAAATTGTCTTTCTTCAGCACCTTTTCTGTTGCCAATATTATAAGCTTTTTCTACCCTAGTATTTAAAAGGTGTTTCAACATCTAATTTTATGTAAGTTTCTGCCTTCATTTCTGAATGTGCTGTCCTTCAACAGCACATGGTTTGACCCTATCCTCTTCCATAGTAAACAGTGAGAAATATACAAAATGGGAATCGCTGGAAGCTTGTTACGTTGTAAAAGACAAACGTCACCTTCTGTTGATAACTGAACCTCATTTTTTTTCCATTTATGAAATGAGGAGGTTGAACTGCTCCCTCCAGTCCCTTTTAGTGTCGGCATTCTGTAAATCTCTGATTCAATTTATAAAATCTATACTTGGGGACATTTTCAGATGCTCTTGTTAAAAGTATTTTCTTTCCAAGAATTATTTGTACTCAGAACTGACTGTCCTTATGCTGATGACTGCAAGAACAATCAGCTCTAAATTTTCTGTGTTGATGGAAAAGAGCACTAATGCAGATGACTCAAAAATTATCTTTCACTGGCTTTGGAATGTTTCTACCGAGAGGTAGAGCTTTGTTTTATTTTTATTTCTATTTTTGCAGTAGCAGAAGGAATTTACCTTTCCAATTATATAAAATGCCTAGCACAGGCCTAAACACAGTTGGACTTCAACAACTGTTTCCCTTCTTCCTCTAGTCTTTCTACAACTTGAGGATGACAGCCGCACAGTCTCGCGTGCGTCCCAACCAGAAGGTGGAGCAGTGGCTGAGGCTTTAGTGCAGCACAAAGGGTGGCTGGTCTAGGATGAAAAAGGGGCTGTAATAATGAAGGCGCATGTGAAAAATTGAGAATCAACCACAAAATCCAATGCATCCTTCCCTATACAATGAGCTCATGGAGTCTGATTTTTCTTTCCTGCATTTTTTACCGGAATGAAAGAAAGGACACAAACCAATGCATCTTTTCTTCTACATTTTAAGTCAGGGTCTAATTTTTTCCCCCCACTTTTACTTTAGATTAGGTCAATAAAACCTAATCTAGTAGGTGATACTACGATTTAAAAGAAAAACAAGGGGCGCCTGGGTGGCTTGGTCGGTTAAGCGTCCGACTTCGGCTCAGGTCATGATCTCACGGTCCGTGAGTTCGAGCCCCGCGTCCGGCTCTGTGCTGACAGCTCAGAGCCTGGAGCCTGTTTCAGATTCTGTGTCTCCCTCTCTCTCTGCCCCTCCCCTGTTCATGCTCTCTCTCTGTCTCAAAAATAAATAAACATTAAAAAAAAAAAATTAAAAAAAATAAAATAAAATAAAAGGGAAAAACAAGTTACTTTTTTTTTTTTTTTTAAAGATGATGTTGATAATTTACTCAACTTGTGAAAACAGACTATAGCCACGGGAAAGGTAACAACAAAGAAGGGTCACATTTATCTCCCATGTCCACTGTTCTAAGCGATACTTCTTTGGCTTGGCTGCACATTAGAATCACCAGAGAAGCTTTAAAAAAATCCCTGTGCCTGGAACACAGCCCAGGCCACCAAGTACCATCAGGGCACGCAGTGATGGGTTCCGGGCATCAGTATTTTTTAAGGTACCCAGGTGATTACAATATGCCACCAAAGCTGAGAACTGCTGTAATAAACAGGCTAGAGTGCATCGACCTAATGTCCACTTTACCTGAGTGATCTCGTTGATCACCACGTGAGTGCACCGGGCCTCATATTCTGGCCGGGGTTGCTCCTCCTGCTGTAACTCAACAGTGTCCCATTCGTACTCCAGTTCTGCCTGGCGCCGCTTCCAAAACTCCAGAAACAAGGTTACTAGCAGAGAGAGAACCGGAGCATGGGGACCGTCAACAAAGCTGTCCTGAATTATTAATCATTGTAATTACTCATAACACTTTTGTACATGGTCAATAAAATCTAATCTAGTAGGTGATACTATGATTTAGAAGAGAAAAACAAGTTACTTTTTTTTTTTTTTTTTTAAAGATGATGTTGATAATTTACTCAGCTTGTGAAAACAGACTATAGCCACCGGAAAGGTAACAACAACATGATGGTCAGAAGGCATGTGAGTGTGTCTAATGCTAGAACATCTGCTACCAGCATGTTGTTGCCAAGTAAAAAACACAAATAACTGCCATAATTCAAAAACAGTTTATGGTCCATCCATCCTTCAGCCTGTTCTTCCCTACATCCCTTTCCCTCTCTTCTTTCCTAAGAGCCTGGTGGGGGGGAAACTTTAGTAGTTTCCCTAAATCTCTATTTACCACCACCCAAGCCACCCCGGATTAAAACAATATTCTTAAATATGCAAAAATGATGCTTTTCTCAATCTGGTGTGAAATATGAATGAAATAATTTTTAGAACTCTTTACTATCTTTTAAGACCTGAAACTTAAAATACTAAATAAAAACAACATTAAATGTTGATTGAAAATATAGTTTCAGGGTAAATCCCATAGACCCTTCTTTCTTTTTTATAAATTTTTTTTAATGTTTATTTATTCTTTGAGAGAGAGAGAGAGAGAGAGAGAGAAACAGGGGAGGGGCAGAGAGAGAGGGAGACACAGAATCAGAAGCAGGTTCCAGGCTGTCAGCTGTCAGCACAGAGCCCGATGCAGGGCTCGAACTCATGAACCATGAGATCATGACCTGAGCCGAAGTCAAGACGCTCAACCGACTGAGCCACCCAGGTGTCCTTCTTTCAATCAGACTGGTACCCCTAAGCTCTTCCTATATAGAAATACTGGATTTACCACTGTTCCACACACAAGTATTTTTATGTGCGGAGAATAAAGAGAAACAAGACACAGGCCGTGCTTCAAGGAGCTCCTAGGTGTGTAGGAATGATGGTGAAATGATAGTTATCAGAGACTAGTGGGGGGGGGGGGTCAGGATAAAAGCACAGGTGGCTCTGGGTGAGTGACCAACGAGTAGCCGAGGCTCTCCCAGAGAAGGGGCCACTACAGCCACTCTGAGATGACCGACTTGGATTCGATCAGGTGAAGGTTGGATATTAAAGTCATCTCCCCTGGGAGCTGTGCATGCAAAGGCAAGGAAGCCAGAGACTCAGATACTTCCCAGAAACTGCAAATATCTGGAAATGAGTGCAAGGTATAATGAGGAAGGTTGGGGCAGCCAGTGGAGAGATCGCCGGGGCACATCACAAAGGACTCTATGCCTTGAAAGAAGTTCAGGTTGTAACTTAAAGGAAGAGGGGATATTGCAGGTGGTCTGGAGACTAGAGGCAGGGAGACCGGATTGCTTAGGTGGGGAGGTGAGAGAAGACAGCACATTTGGCAGGAAGAATGGTTGGAAAGATGCAGGTGTGTAAAGGGAAGGAACAGGTCTAGGATGCCAGCCATGTTTCTGGCTTGGGCAATGTCTTAAATTCTAGTGCCATACCTCACAATGCGAAGGGCTATAAGAGGAGTGAGTCCAAGAAGGCAACAGGTTTGGTTCTAACCAGGTGCCTCTGGGCCACAGAAAAGATGTCTAGTAGGTATGTAAAAGTCTACAACTTGGGAGAAAGATCTAAGATATGCCAGGAACTTTTTTTTTTTAAGTTTATTTATTTTGAAAGAGAGAGAACGTGAGCAGGGAGAGGGAGAGGGAGAGGCAGAGAGAAAGAGAGACTCGTAAGCAGACTCCACACTGTCAGTGCAGAGCCTGATGAAGGACTCAAACTCATGAACCATGGGATCATGACCTGAGTTGAAATCAAGAGTCGGATGCTTAACTGACTGAGCCACCCAGGTGCCCCTGAACCGGATACTTTTTATAGTAGTAACTGAGGCCAGGCATGGATGAGATCACTAAATGAGGTGTAGAGGGGTGGGTCTCATCCTGGCTGCACATGAGAAGCACTTGGGAGCTTTAAAAAAACAACAGTGAGCCCAGGCACCATCCCTGAGTTTCTGATTATATTGGACTAGAATAGGGGCAGGAACATTGTGTTTTGTTTTCTCTCAAAGGTCTAACATCAGTCAGAGTTGAGAATAGCCAGAGTGGAGAGCAGAAAGAGGCTGGCCTGACAGCCTGCAGATCTCAGGTGGGCAGCCAGAGATAAAGAAGGAGACCCTGGGAAGTGGCTGCTAGTGGCATGAACTGAGCACTCCCCAGTGGTGAAGACAACCGAAATCGGGAAAGCACTCACTTCCCAGCGGTGTTTGTTTTAACTTTACTAATTTTCCAGTAACAATGAGTGAGAGTAAAAATAACCCGGATGTTGGAATCAAGTTCAAATTCTGGTTCCGACAATTATCAGATGTGTGACTCCTGGTCAAAATGTTCCAACTTTCTGAGCCCCCCCCCCCTTCCCTTTCTGTAAAATGGGGGGCAAGAAGACCTACCTCACAGGGCTGTTATGAACTTAATGACATAGGTAAAAGCCCTCACACCCCTCTACGGTAACTATCACTCTCCTCATTTTAGACACAAAGAGAGAGAGGCACAGAAAGGTTAAAATACTTGCCCGAGGTTACAGTTTTAGAGGCAGGAATCAAACCCAGGCATTCTTGGCTCCAGAACCCAAGCTCTGCTTCCTCACCATGTGGTATTGCCTCAAGCAATACCTAGCTCCTTAGTTAGGCGGGACATTGGAGGATGAAGTCTACAAAACCCTTGGGCATTAGTTCTCAGGGTCCATGGAGACATTGGTAACGTATAATAACCACTCAAGGTTTTAGACTGCTCATGGGCCACAGCACTGCCGATGCACATTGCTGGGGAGCCCAGAGCACCAGGGCCTCAGGTGACTGTGCATGATGTCAGAAAGGAACTTCCTGTCCTGTGTCTTTGGATCGCTCTTCCTCTGATGGGGAGCACTGCACCTATGTTCTCTGGCAAACCACACACCATGAGGCACTTATTGATTAGATAGACACAGGGCTCTTACATCGACATGTAATGGAGAAGAGGGAAGGCTGCCTAGGACCTTGGGAAGCAAGAACAGCTTGTCCTCTTAATCAAGGTATTATTACATCTAAAGAAAGTATGCATCACATGAAGAAGAGAGCCATATACAGCACTGGCGGTGCCATCCAGCGGTGCCCAAGGACAAGGGGTACAGTGTAGCACGTGGTAGTGTTCTAGTCACTAGACGTTTACTGCTGGAGAGCAGGGATATTTTATGAGGCCTTGAAATGAGTTACACCTCTTTACTCACAAAGGTAGTAAGATAGATGAGCTTTGCTCAGCTTCTATTCCACGTTCCTAACTAAGACTAGATTAAAAACCACATGGCTTCAGACTTTCTTGCAGCTGGGGTTCCTGATATGATTTTATAAAATGCCCATCAGATGCATTTATGTGTCACTTAAATCCGAAACGGAGTTGAATGGAGGCAGAGATGGCTGCAGGAGCGGCATTATTGTGCTGGTGTGGATGCAGTGGGAACAGTAGACTGAGTTCTCGAACTAACTGGCTATAGCTGTTTCCTGATCCCCAAGTGTAGCTGGTTAGGATAATGCTTTCCTGACTCCCCAGCCCCCCCATAAGCCAAGTGTCTGGTGTTTTTCTGGACATCACTAGGCCCAGCCCAAGACTCCAAGGTGAAAATTAAAAACTGCAGCCATGCAGCCATGCAGCCAAGAGCCTGGAGCCAGGGAGAATCCAATGGAAGGAGGTAAGGAGCAATAAGGAATGAGGAGGAGCGGATATGTTAGCAACTGGTACTTCCACCATGGGTTTAGGACTCCAAGTCAGTATGAACGGGTGGGCTGGCTTGGCCTAAAAGGGTGGACATTTTTCAGGTAAGTATATGGTTGGTGCTACATTTACTACAAAAGGCTTACAGCCCTCAACTTTTAGAATTCTGAGGGAGCCAAAACTACTAACAATACTCTAATAGACCTGGGCACACAAGAGATGCTAGAGGAATATGAATGGTAGTGAAATAAAAGACTTCACATGGTCCTCCTGCCTCTTTGGTTCTGCAATTTCTGATTTCCTGTAACAAGGTTCACAGCAGCAGTTATCATAAGGGCAGAGGTAACAGGAAAAGCAATATGATACACTTTAAAAATAAAGACTTCATCATACATACATATCCTTAAAGATGCACATATGCTGCTACAAGCAGTGTTGAAATGTTTTCTGCATTCTAAAATCTGATGAAATAAAGTCAGCTGAATATGCTTAAGTCAGTTCTATAAACATGGTGGAGTTGATGGTCACAGAAAGCAAAGTCAGCTAGGAAATTTGAGGTTTATCTTTGCAGTGCCAAGATTAATTTATAAATTTTTGCTTTATTTAAAATGTATTTCTAAATTAGGGCTGTCAACATGCATTAGGATATATATGGAGTTCAACAGATGTGTCAGAATTTTATACTTTACAAATCAGTGCTGGTTTGTTAAAAGGACCATCACCCAGGTGTTCGGTACCTCTGCTCTTACTGGGGGGAGGATAAAAGTGACATATTTAAAAAAACTTTTTTTTTTTTTTTTTTTTAGCATTTATTTATTTTTGAGAGAGAGGGAGAGAGAGACAGAGTGTGAGCAGGGAGAGGCAGAGAGACTGAGACACAGAGTCTGAAGTAGGCTCCAGGCTCCGAGCTGCCAGCACAGTGCCCGATGCACGGCTCCAACTCACAGACCACGAGATCATGACCTGAGGCAAAGTCAGACGCTTAACCAACTGAGCCATCCAGGTGCCCCAAAAGAAACATATTTTACAATGGAGGGGTAAAGAGGATCTCGATGCACGAATTTGATCTTTATTCTATGTGTCAAATATTAGCTAGTGTTTGGTCTGTAGCCAAAACATAGGTAAATGTCTGCAGGACAATAACTTTGTAGGTAAGTTTGGCCATCTTATAGTTTACTTTCCCCAGGAGCGGCAACTAATCTGTAAACAGTGCCTGGAACTATTGGATCATCTGTTCTGGGATCCATTTGGTGACTTCTAATAGGCATAACCACTGTGAAAGCAAAACGCTCTCGAGGACACTGAGGAAGAACTGTTTCGTGAGCTGCATGTGTTCATGTGTCGTCTTCTCAAGATTAAGAGACCCGAGTCATGTTCCTCTCCCAGCTATCTATATAACCTGAGCTCTACCTCCCCCTTTTCTTACACAATAAAACTGGAAGCACATTTGTCTGTGAAAATGGAATTTTTTTCTTCTATGGTAGAACGTTTATGTCAATTAAACATTTAAATGTCTGCATTTAAAGAAAATGGTAATTGCCTCATTATATTAATGATGCTATTCAAAGTAAATAATACAACTATAGTGTTAAAGCACCTACAGAAGAATTATATTCTTTAGGACTATATTTATTAAATAGTTTATTATTATTATTTACTATTATAATAGTAACATATACTTATTAAATACTCACTCATATAAAAGAGTATAAAGAAGAAAGCTTACCTGTAATCTCTGTGTTGTGGCTTCCCCCAAAACCCCAACCCCATGAAAGTCAGGGTGGATCACAGCTATGGGGACTATTACAATAATAGCTCCCAATGAACCATGTCTCCCTGTATCCAAGTCCTTGGACAGTCAGTCCTCTGACCTCCTCACATTGTTGTTGGCTTGGCCATGACCTACTTTGGCTGATGGGACATTCACAAACTTGATGCAACAACAGACTCAAAAAATGTCTGTGTATTGGGGTTTGCCCTCTCTTGCTTCTCTTTGGAACCCTAAAACCACCATGTGAAGAACCCTCACTGGAGGATGAGACACCATGTAGATCAAGACTAGCCAGCCCAGCTGAGCCCCATAGACCAAACCAGACTGGTGACTGCCAGACCATCTATCCCGGCGGAGCTGCTAGCTTACTGCAGATATCAGCTGAGCCAGCATGTGACTGCAGAACATCCCAGCTGATGTAGAGAATCATGAAAAATAATAAATGTGTGTTTTAAGTAACCATATTTTCAAGTAGTTTTTTATACAGTAATTCATACATTGGTCTTCAGAGTTGTAAATGGAGCTCTAAGGGAGCTGAAACTTGGGGAATCCAAGGTCCTAAAAGTAGGTTACTTTGATAGCTTATATAAAACTGTGAAATGCTATTAAATTAGATGCCTATATGATCTCAGGTTTGTTTTTTTTAACGTTAAGATGTAAAAGTAAACTGGAAAAAAAAAAAGGAAAATAACTTACCCCATACTCCCATAAATACTGCAAACACTAGGGTTCCAAAACTGTCAAAGATGCACAATTTCTGGAAAATACAATAATGACATATAAATTAATCATGTTTTCTACTCACTAGAATTCAGCAAATATGCAATGTTTTGTGTATTCTATAGTCTGAATTTCTTTTAAAGCAGATAGTACTATACACTTACAGATGGGATTTCTTATTGTTTTGAGAGCAAATAGCCTTTGCCGCATTTATCACAGTGCATTTTCCAATGGAATCTTTCCCCATCATGATAAAGAAATTGGCATAGCTGCTAAGATTCCACTTCATTTAAAGTCTCTATCAGACTTCTGAATAATGGCCTCTCCTGATAAGCTGTCATAGTGAACTTGAAGTAGGATAGCTCTAAAAATACAGTGAACTCAAAGCAACTTTTAGATTTACAATTTGCATCTTATCATCATCTCATCCTGGTCAGAGGGTAAGTTACTGAATTCTTGCTTTTTTTGTTGAGAAAAGCACACTGCTGGGGTTTATTCTGAGACAGCTCTGCCCAAGGACAGCTCTGCTTCCCCAAACCCAATTATGGCTTTCTACCATCAATGACAGAGGTTTCCATTAGATTAAGGATGCACAGGGGCTTTTGCTGACATTACAGTGGGTACAACAACCATGAATGAATAGATGATACACCTACACA
>NW_026057673.1:0-17890 GCF_023721935.1 Panthera uncia
AAATTCCAGACCTGGTGACCCCAGACAGTCTTTTTTTCAGGTTGGGGACCAGGATGAGCCGTGACCTGGGGGAACAGTGAGGAGACAATGTGGGCTAGGAACACTTATGGTCCTAAGGAGGTGAGGGGAGAGTGCTCAACTCCTGTAGGTTTATACATTATCCCTTCCCCACTTTGTCCTGGATGGCTTCTGGTATGAGATGTGAAATAGGGATTGGGTGGAAATGGAGGTTCCATCCTAGGGAGCTGTTGCCCCCGTCAAAGAGGAGGTAAATTTCAAGATAATAGGGAGGAAAAACTGAGCTCATGGAGGCACCCAACCTCAGCAACTTTGCTAGCATGACCATCAATTGTTAAGTAATTCAGTCATTTGAAAGCCAGGTACTGCCTGTACGGTATTGGCACTAGTCCAAGAATGAATGGCCCTAGTGTCCTCCTGCCTACCCTGATTTCACCACTGCATGAACAGGACATTCTTGCTCCCACAAATCCTCTCCATCTTGTCGGCCCCTCCCTTGCACAGACGGACGGCAGTTGTCCTTTCAATTCACTGTCATTTGATTCTACGTGGTAGGGCAGAGGGAGTACATATGGGGAAAAATGCAGGCTTATCAAGCATCTTTAGATGGCTTGAAACCTAGAAGCGACCATAGCCTTTCCCTCCAAACGTTAGAATATCTTAAATCCCTGAAGAACTGTGTGAAAATGGTGTGTCTGCAATGGCACTAAAGTTGAGATCAGCAGGGTGACTGCTGAGAGAGTCACTGGGTGGCTCAGTCGGTTAAGCTTCCGACTTCAGCTCCCGTCGTGATCTCACGGTTTGTGGGTTCGAGCCTTGCATCGGGCTCTGTGCTGACAGCTCAAAGCCTGGAGCCTGCTTCAGATTCTATGTTTCCCTCTCTCTCTCTTTGCTCCTCCCCCATTCGCTCTCCATCTCTGTCTCTCTCTCAAAAATAAATAAATAAATAAAAAAAAAAAGAAAAGAAATTTAAAATGAAAGAAATTCAAATACCTTATAAGAGACCAATTTTAATTTGTGCGCTGTAAAGAAGCATATTGCCAGAAAACGTTGGTTTGTGTGATTTCCACAATTAAGACTGAGGATCACTGTTTCAAATATATTGGGTTAGAGTCCACTTTATTCAGTAAAGAAATGGACATTTAAAAAAGTGTTTATTTATTTAGAGCAAGAAACCATGCGATTGGGGGAGGGGCAGAGAGAGAGGGAGAGAGAGCAAGCAGGCTCCATGCTCAGCGAGGAACCTGACTCAGGGCTCAGTCACGTGACCGTGACATCATGACCTGAGTGGAAATCAAGAGTCAGACACTTAATTGACTGAGCCACCCAGGTGCCCCTCCAAGGACATTTATTTATTCATTTATTGTTAATGTTTATTTATTTTAGAAACAGAGCACAAGTGGGGGAGGGGCAGAGAGAGCTGGAGACAGAATCTGAAGCAGGGTGCAGGCTCTGAGCTGTCAGCACAGAGCCAGACCCGGAGCTCGAACCCACGAACCATGAGATCATGACCTGAGCTGAAGTCAGACGCCCAACCGACTGAGCCACCCAGGTGCCCCCAAGGGCATTTTTCACTGGCAGACACGACCAGCTGGTGAAACGAATTCCTAGTAGGGCAAGGCAAGGAAGAGATGGTATTGAGTTTATCACTTTTTTGAGTTTATGCCCAGATAGCTTCATTTTCATCACCGATATGCCCACATTCAGTGGGATGTAACATTTGACTTGTTTTGCTTGGGGCAGTGACAATGAATAATCATGCCTTAGCTTTGTATATACAAGGATTTTCAAAGTACTTATTTGAATGTTCACCCACACTCACTGTATCCCTTGACCAGAGACATCCACTTTAAAGCTGGCAGCCTCATAAAACACAAGGGTTGAGATCAAAGAACACTCTTCAGAGTTTGAAGTTAACCTTTGCACCCAGGATTTAAACCACCAAGCCACCTAAACAAGCATTTAGTTTCAAAATATTTCAGGGTACTGAATGACATGTCTAGAGTCTTGTGGAAAAAACAGGTGCAGGAATCCAGGGGGCAGCTGATCTGATGTCACACTGGTGAGTGACACAGTAACTTTGGGTCTTTCTGGGTTCTATCAACAGAAAGTCATTACAGCTACAGATTTTCCTAAAGCAACAATTCGAGTCTCCTGGTCTGACTGGCATAATCTGGGTGCAGTCACTTTTCCAGTGGGAGGTGAGAATAGGAGATGATAGATGCTTCGGGTTCCTCTGGAATGTGCTGAACAAATACTAAGGGTAATCATTGTGGGGAGTCCAGTCACTTGATAAAACCGAATGCCAGTTAATCCTCCCAAACTAGGAAATGGATTAATTTGTTCTGCTCAGGTATTTAGAAGTAAAACGTCCATCTCAGACAGCCAGGAAACACCTTGGGAGAGGAAAAACTGTGTGTATGCCCCTTAGCAGGGAAACATACGAAACCACCACCAGGAAAAAAAGAAATACACCAGTAACATCTATGTATTGCCTAAAATACTGCTTATCACATCACCCCTCTGATCAATAATCCTCAAGGGTGCCCCATAGCCAGTGGAATTATGTGCAAACTCTTCAGAGTAACATTCAAGTCCCCACCTTGTTTTGCCATGTTCCCCCCACGAGTCCTCCTCAATCTGCTTTAGCCAGCCTGGACTCTTTGCTCTCTTGGTAATCTGAGTCACCTGACCTGGAGCGCTGGCCACAAAGGGAAGTAAACTTCAATTACCTGCGCCTGGAATGTTCTCTCCCACACCTGTCTGGCCAACCCTCCCCCACCCTAGCCGCATTTCCTCCCGCCTCAGAGCCTCCCCGTACCTGGTTCTCATCACAGCATCTTTCCTTCTCTAGCGGTTGCTGAGCTCAAGTCTGCGCCACCGTCCGAGGCTTATGCACTTTTCGAACTAGGTCCGCCTCGTTCCCCGTGTAAAGACCTAAGGCAACAACGGAATAAGGGTATTGCTCCAGAGCTCCAACCTCTCAGATCCAGCACACGCCCCATAGAGAAAGAGAGGGTCGAGCAGACCTGGAGGACTCGGACGACCGAGGCTTTCCCTCCCTTTGGTTTTACAAACTGCCCAATGACCGGCTGCGGCGGGGATATTTCATAAGCTCCCGCCCAATAACGGAGAGGGGGGCGGGCCTCGGCGAGAACAAGACCCAATGAAAGACGAGCAGGGAGTCGGGCCCTGTCCTGCCGCGGCCCAATGGGAGCGCCGCTGGGAGGCATGGCCGGCGGCTCGGCGGGGATATATAAGACCCCCACTAGCCGCTCCGCACCGGGATTCGTGGTGTTGCTGGAGACTCGTAACGCGTCCGCAGTCAACGACCCTCCGCAAACGTCACCTGTCGGGAACAACCATGGTGAGAGGGAGCTGGGGGCACTCGCGGAGTGCACGGTGACGGGGTACTGCACGGGAGAGCGTGCTGGGGGTGCCCGGGGGTCCCCGGTAGGGGCCGGCTGTGCGGCAAAGAGGGGAGGCCGGGGCGCCAAGCAGCCCAGGGTGTGAGGGGCTGCGCGGGGCTTCTCGGAGAGTTTGGCGGGGATTCACGGTGACCACGGTGTGGAGGCTCTGCGGAAAGCCCGGGACGCCCGCGGCGTCCAAGCGCTGCTTTTCTGCGCCCCCTTCCCCGGGAGAGGCGGATGCGAGCTGGAGAAGTGCGCGCTCCAGCAGCGGACCGGATAGAGGTGGCGCCGGGGCACGGGGTCGGCGGGGCGCGGGCGGGGCTCGTCCCGCGCTGAGCTCAGCCTGGGGCCCCCAACCCCGGCGCCGCGGTGCAGCGCGCTGCGGAGTCAGGAACCTGGACCCGCCCGGGTTTCTCCCGCTGCGGCCCGGGACAAAGAGGCGCCCGCCCCCAGCTGCAGTCCCCGCCCACCTGTGAAGTCACACTCCCGCGCTGGAGGCCGGACCTGGGCGGACCTGCAAACTCCAGCAGGTTTCTCCAGTTCTGAACTGTTCCCTGAATGCCTTTGTCTTGCGCGGCCCAACTCCGGCCAGAAGTCAGACCTTGGCCCAGACCTGTCCGGGGGTGTCCGTGAGCTTCTGGTGCCTAAGGAGGAAAATCCTTTGCTGAGCTTCTGGTGCCCAAGCCCCTGAAGTCCCTCAGTTACATCGAAGAGCTCGGGGTGTGAACACAGGCCCCAGGGCCTCACAGGAATCTTGATCCCCGCCTGTGTTCCGGGCCCGTGTAAAGGCCCTGGGGCCGTCTTGCAGGACAGCTGGTGAAATTGCCACACTATTGCCGACTGTCTTAGAAGACCCCCTCCGCGTCTGGGAAGCGTGTGGCCCTTTCAGACAGATCCTCTAGACTCAGGGTTGGGGGTGAAGGACCAGAAGACAGGAGAGTCTGTCCCTTGCAGGAGTTATCTCAGGAGGGCTGAAAGGTGGGGTGAGCCGCCTCCGTGACTGTTGAGCAGTACTTCTCTGGATGGACTCTGTACTGCAGTGGGCAAGGACAAGTGTCCAGAGTCGGGGTATAGCCCCCCAAAAGGGGAGTTTCTGGGTAAACTTTCAAATTGGCTGTAACTCCAGAGCCACTTCCTCAGTTAATCCACAACAGACCTGATACTCTTCAGCACCTTCAGGGTGTGGAGGACCCAGAGTCCCCACGGGGGGAGACCCCTCCTCCTAGGGGTCCAGCGCTAGAGGCTTCTGGGGGGGCCCATCTTGGTGTGTGAGACTCTGGCCTTCCTGTGCCATCCCAGCCGGCACGCAGGGCACGAGGCAGTGGGATTTGGCTGCTTGGCATCAGTTTCTTCTAGTTCCTGCCCCTGAAGACCTAGGCTTAGCTGCCTTTGTTCTCAAGCCCTCAGAAAATGAAAAGAAAATGAGGTAGTTTGGCTCCCAGTGTGGGGAGGTCTGGAAAGGGAACCTAGTCTTTTGGGTTTCAGACCAGGCCTCGGTCTCCAGGGAGGAAAGATAAAAGGGTGCTTCCAGGGCCTTTTCAAGCCCCACCCCACACCCTCCCTCCTCCATTCACACCACTGCTCTGCTTCCCCCAACAGCGCGAGTGTATCTCCATCCATGTGGGCCAGGCCGGGGTGCAGATGGGCAATGCCTGCTGGGAGCTCTACTGCCTGGAGCACAACATCCAGCCCAATGGCACCATGCCCAGCGACAAGGCACTGGGCAGCGGTGATGACTCCTTCAACACCTTCTTCAGTGAGACAGGGGCTGGCAAGCACGTGCCCCGGGCTGTCTTTGTGGACCTGGAGCCTGCTGTCATAGGTGAGTGGGTGCTGTGGGGGGTTCCCCTCCTCTGGCCCATGTTTTTTTTGCGAGCCCCAAAGTCTGTGGGGAGCTGTGCTTAAGGGGAAAAGCTCTTGAAATGCAGGCGACGCCCTGCCAAGAACAACACTGGAGTCTGTTGCTTTTGTCTAGACTCTGACTTCAGCAGGGGTCCTGGGGGCTTTCTGTGCTGAGAGGGGATATCAGTCAATCCTCTCTCTCTGCCCGGAGACTGCCAGATGTTTGAGTCAGGGACCAGACCCAGAATGAAGACTGCAGAAAAGTGTGGATATGAAAGCAGAAACTTTAAACTTCCTTTCTCCTACCCACAGACTCTTGAGGATAATATTGCCTAAGGAACTGGGCACTGAGAACATTCTTAATGGCCCCCTGCTAAACTTTAACTGAACCGGGCCCCTTAATAGCATGTGGACCTATGTGAACTTGGCTGTTGCTGGCTCCCAGGGGGTTCTCTGCTTCTTCCTTTCTGCATCTGGATCTCCTCAGTTTCCTATTCCTAAAAACTTTCCCCCTCCTCCCATCTTTCTAAAGACATCTTTGTAGATGGTAAACTGTGGACTGGGTTTTCTGCATTAGTCTATGTTCTTATCCCAAGCAAAAGTCAAATGAGGGGCGCCAGGGTGACTCAGTCGGTTAAGCGTCTCACTCTTGGTTTCAGCTCAGGTCACGATCTCCTGTCCATTCCCCGCCTCTCCGCGGGGCTCTATGCTGACAGCACAGAGCCTGCTTGGGATTCTCTCTCTCCCTCCCTCTCTCTCTCCCTCTCTCCTCTGCCCCTCTGCATGCTCTCTCTCAAGATAAATAAATCTTTAAAAAAAAAAAAAAAAAAAAGGTGAGATTCTCTTAGACATCCTCTGATCCCTCAGCAAGTGCAAGTTGCTCTGAGGGCAGGGACTATTAAAGGCGCCCCTGACCTACCCCCTCACAGGCCCAGGTAAGGACTTTGCAAGTGGGTCTCTGGAAGGCTGTTTGCTGTCCACGCTCCGTCTTGCGGTTACGCCCAGGGGAGCTTAGCAGCCTAGGTCCTAGCGCCTGTGTCCTTGTGGGGGATGAGACCGGCATCTCTTACCTTTGCCCTCTTTCTTCCCCTCAAGATGGGGTAAGAACTGGCATTTATAGGCAGCTCTTCCACCCTGAGCAGCTGATATCTGGCAAGGAGGATGCTGCCAACAACTATGCCCGAGGCCACTACACTGTGGGGAAGGAGATCATCGATCTTGTGCTGGAGCGAATCCGAAAACTGGTGAGCGGACCAGGTGCCCTTGGCACCTGCAGGCGATCAATGTGTCTTTACCCTCCCTTCCTGGCCTGGGAGGCCTGCCGTGTGCGGAAGAAAGGGAAACCACAGGCCTGTGGCTCTGACAGGAACCCCACGTGTCTTTACGGCTCCTTCCGCTCGTCTGTCTCCTTGGCTTCCTCTAGGGGGAGCTGTGTATCCTGGGTGTGGATCTAGGGCTAGCAGCCCGAATAACCTGTTCTACCCTGAGTCTGTGGACTCAGGCTTCCGGCCTGCTGGTGCCTCGCTATGCCAGGTCTAATTGTCCAATCCAAGCCTTCTTTGAGCTTTGATCCCTCTCTAGCCCCAGCAGGTAGGAGGAAGCTGCCTTGGCAGCCTGGCTTGTTCTTAGATTCCTAAACAGTACTTTTATGCCTGGGAGAGACTCCTGCTTACTGGTTAGTTTTTAACCGCTTCCCAGTTTACCTCATCCCTTGCCTGAGGCACTGAGAACCAGGAGTGAGGCCAACTAGGAGCCAGCACTTTGGCACTGGTCCTCTAGAGGGATTGTTCAGACATACTCTCTGCTGCTCCCTAGTCGAGACTGAGGACTTCCATTGACTTGAGGAATGGGATTCCATGCTTTCTAACGCAAAGTGTACCCCCTAGGCTTAGGATTTTCTTGAAGGGTTTTTCCGGGGTGGGGGTGGGGGGTGTTTTTTGTTACCAATTTGCATAAAGCCTGCTTTTAATGTATTTTTATTGAGAGGTAATTGGCATAGCATTAGTTTCAGGTGTACTATGTAATGAACTGATAGTATATATTGCAAATAAATGGAGAGTTTTTTATGCTACGATACCCATGTGTCCGGTATAGATTGATGCTCTTCTAGTCCAAGGCCCAGCTATATCAGAAGTTACCGTGTGTACTTGTTAAACCTACAGGTTCCCGGGTTCCACTCAGAAGTGAGGGGCCTGGGAACCTATATGTTCAACAGGATACCACCACTGCCTGCCCCCAACTCCCACTCTCCTGCAGCCAGGTGGCAGAGCTACTGAGCTGAGAGGGCCCAGCTCTCCGACTACGAGTCCTATGTCCCACCTGAGCCTCCCCTCCCCCCTCCCCTCACTTGCCACCACATGCACACAGCAGTGTCCTTCTGGGTCATCTGTCCCCTCGAACTCCAAACCCCTTGTAGGTATTCTCTTCTCACCTCTACAGAGGCAAAGCAAAAGAGCATGAGAGAACTTTCTGGAGTCATGGAAATTTCTATATCTTGATTAGTTTGGTAGTATAGGTATACACACTTGTCAAACCGTTCACTGTACATGCAATAAAATATATACACTTCAGTACAAGTTATGCTTCAAAGTTTTTTTTTTTCCTTCTAAATATAGAAGTGAATACTGTCGTAGTTGCATCACAGTAGCCTTGCAGACAGAAGAGCGTTGTCAGAAGGGGGGGGGAGGGCGGGTGATAGGCCATCTGTACCCTAACAGTGTTCTCTCCTACCCTAGACAGACCAGTGCACCGGGCTTCAGGGGTTCCTGATCTTCCATAGCTTTGGGGGTGGCACTGGCTCAGGCTTCACCTCCCTGTTGATGGAGCGGCTTTCTGTTGACTATGGCAAGAAGTCCAAGTTGGAATTTGCCATCTACCCCGCCCCCCAAGTGTCCACAGCGGTTGTAGAACCCTACAACTCTATTTTAACCACGCACACTACCCTGGAGCACTCAGACTGTGCCTTCATGGTGGACAACGAGGCCATCTATGACATCTGCCGCCGCAACCTGGACATTGAGCGCCCCACCTACACCAACCTCAACCGGCTCATCGGCCAGATTGTGTCCTCCATCACTGCTTCCCTGCGCTTCGATGGTGCCCTCAACGTGGACCTCACAGAGTTCCAGACCAACCTGGTGCCCTACCCCCGCATCCACTTTCCCCTGGTGACCTACTCCCCCATTGTCTCAGCCGAGAAGGCCTACCACGAGCAGCTGTCCGTGGCAGAGATCACCAACGCCTGCTTTGAACCCTCCAATCAGATGGTCAAGTGTGACCCTCGCCACGGCAAATACATGGCCTGCTGCATGCTCTACCGTGGAGAAGTGGTGCCCAAGGATGTGAACGCCGCTATTGCCACGATCAAGACCAAGCGCACCATCCAGTTTGTGGACTGGTGTCCCACGGGTTTCAAGGCAAGCCGGGAATGAAGCGGGGGAGGAGGGGTTCGCATGCTGCCTGCGTGCCTGCTAGAGGGGAGATTCCTAGAGAGCCCCAGAGCATGGAAACAAAAGTGCTAGGGATGGGGAGAATCGGGCAAATCACGACTTTTTTATTTGACTTCAAAGCTTGCCCTTACAAAGGGAAAAGTAGGTTTCGTGTCTCTTAGCCTGGCAAATAGGCACTCCCTAGGTTTGCCAGTCAGGTCAGGGAACCCGTCGTTGACATGTGCCAGGGACATACCCACAGAATCCGTCTCCTCGGAAGGGAGTGCTTTTGGAAGCGCGGAAAAGCCTACCATTCAGATAATGGGCAAGACGTGGGTCAGAAGTCTATGAATGCAATCTCTTGAGGAGTAATGAGGAAGAATCTGTTTATATGCCCCGTTCTTTCGTCAGTCTACATTCCCAGAGGGTACTGGGCATATGACCTAGTTTTAAGTTTTATGGGTTTTGTTCCAGTGTGCGATTAGAAAGATTAAAGGTGGCAGCTGAGGCATTTAAGAAAAACACACAGCTTCCTTGCACTGTTGCAGACGTGACCACAACTGGAGGCGAGGCAGGGACTCCTGGTCATAAAGATAATAGCTGCTTGCTAGTTTTGAGAGCTGTCCTATAGCTCAGAACTAGAAACCAGGGGTAGGAAGTCTGGGAGGCGGATTCTCCCAGCTCCATATTAGGAAAGCTTTAGCTACTCAGAGGAAGAGTAGACCGCCTTCAGGAAATAGTAAGCTTGCTCTCATTAGAGGCATTAAGGGGGAAGCTGACCTTTTTTTTTTTTTTTTTTTTTTTCCCCAAACACTGAATATGAAATGTATTTATATGTTCTGAATAGAGCAATGTCTAAAGTAGATTTTCCCAAGGTTTTCTATTTTTTAAAACTATTTTCTAAACTATAGGAAAGTGGAGAGATTAGTTAACAACCATATACCCACTACCTAGATTCAACATCTGACTCTGCTAGGTTTCCTTTATTTTTGCTTTGCTGATCCATATAAACTCATAGGTATTACACACAAGTTTGTTTTGTGTCTAGCAAAATTAATAACACTTCTCTAAAGTAAGAATACCTAGTCAGTATTCAAACTTTCCCAATTTCCACAAATGTGCTCTATAGTCAGTGTTTCAAAGTCAGGGTATAATCAAGGATTAGGCATTATATTTGTCTCTTAAGTCTAATCAAGGATTAGGCATTATATTTGTCTCTTAAGTCTTTTTTTTTTTTTTTTTTTTTTAATGTTTATTTTTGAGAGAGAGAGAGACAGAGCACAAGCAGGGAAGGGGCAGAGAGAAAGGGAAACACAGAATCTGAAGCGTGCTCCAGGCTCTGAGCTGTCAGCACCGAGCCCGACGCAGGGCTCGAACTCACGAACTGTGAGATCACGACCTGAGCCGAAGTTGGACGCTTAACCAATTGAGCCACACAGGCACCCCCATCTCTTAAATCTTTTAATGTAAAACATCCACCCTTTTTCTTGATGTTTTGACTTTGAAGGGACTAGTCTTACCATCTTGAAAGTCCCACATTCTGGATTTGTTTTCTGGTGGTGGTTAACTTGTTCCGTTATCCCTGTGCTTCTTGCAGCCTGGCAAATGTCACACGCCGGTTGACCGGCCCCTTTCCCAGTTATGGGAACCCCTTCCAGGGAACGCAGAACCCAGGGCTTACACTACTTGCTGTTTCTTCTTAGGTTGGCATTAACTACCAGCCGCCCACCGTGGTGCCCGGGGGAGACCTGGCCAAGGTGCAGCGGGCAGTCTGCATGCTGAGCAACACCACGGCCATCGCCGAGGCCTGGGCCCGCCTCGACCACAAGTTTGACCTGATGTATGCCAAACGGGCATTTGTGCACTGGTACGTGGGTGAGGGCATGGAGGAAGGAGAGTTCTCTGAGGCCCGAGAAGACCTGGCTGCCCTGGAGAAGGATTATGAAGAAGTGGGAACAGAGTCTATGGACGGCGAGGACGAGAGTGAGGAGTTCTAGGGGTCCCGGCACCTGCAACGCCTGGGCTCTCTCCCTGGTTTTGTGTCTCTCGTTCCACTGTTTCCCTAACCCCCTACAAATACAATCAATGTCTCAAGTGATGTGGAGCTCTGTGATGTGGAGTTCTGCCCAGCTGTGGGCCTTCACTAACTTTCCCAACTGCCTTATTGCCCTTCTAAGTTAAGGGCCAGGGTGGCCTCTGCCTCTAGGGATTGCAGCCAGGGGAATACCTAATGGAGGATCGATGGTGCTGTCCTGTGCAATCAGACCACCTGACTAATGTTCAGGGGCTCAGGACCCATGCTGTGGTGCTTTGACTTCATGTGGTGGTTCCCTGTGTATCCCCTTATCCCCAGCCCACCGCAAGGAAAGGTAAGCCTTGTAGAGGTTCTGGTGAAAGCTGCTGAAACTTTACCCGTGCCCCCTGCCATTCTGGGGCAGAACGTCTGTCTCCATCTCAATGCCAGGAAGGAATCCAGCGTTTTAACCTATCCTCCCTCCTCATGGCCAACAGAGGGCAGTAGAGGTTGAATCCACATGAATTCACAGGCCATTCTGCAGCAGCCATCTTACAATTTAGGGCTCTACCCCGATGCCATATAAGGGCACTGGGTCCAAGAACCAGCATTCCAAAAGACAGGGGTCTTCAGCCTGGGGCTGTGAACATCTGAAATAGTTTTTAAAGTGATTATGAGCCTTTTAAGGCAAAAACTGTATTTTTTATTTTCAAAGGGGTCCCTGCTGAGAAAGGGACTATTTATTGTTCTAGGATCTAGCCACATAAAGTCTTAGAGATCAGTGCATCAGTCAGGAGAAGGGCCTGGCAGGAGCTAAGCAGTAAACTGGATGGACCCTTCTAGCACAGCCCAGGTTCAAGGAGGTTTCTCTTTAATGTGCTTAACAAATCTCAGCCAGGCAGAAATGTATTCTCTGAAGAGGAGGGATATCTCCATGGGGCCAGGTTCTGCCCCTGGCAAGACCGTTGAGGAGAACCCAGCCCGGTCCCCAAACCCCCCCCCCCCCCCCCCCCCCCCCCAGATGGGTAGGACCTGTGCTTTTGGCCTAAATCTAACTGCTTTGATTTTCAAACATTTAATTCTAGCATTTCACTCAGATGTGTCTGCTTTTTTTAGGCACCAGTGAGCCTTGGGGCTACCTGAATGGGTCACTTAGTGACCTTGCTCTGGGTTCAGGGGACAAGTTTATTCATGTTAACCTAGGAACTAATCCCCAACATCAATGAGCCTTGCTTGATTGATCCCTGGGAGCGGTTTAGTATCCTACAACTCGTTAGCACAGTGCTCAGATCCGGAAGACTTTGACCCTTACAGTGAAGTTGCATGTACTTAATAGGGGCTGTGGACCTATGCAAATTACCAGTCCCAGGCAATGGGTCTGTTTGTGAAGGTCCTCAAGGACTTAAGGGCTTGGGTTAGAGGTGAAGTTAAGGTATAGAAGGAAGGGAAGGAGGTTAGAAAAACCTGGCCAGTGCCCATTCAAGGACCTGGATCTGTCTGTGTTCAGCAAGTACATCCAGCCTGCTCTGCCGGTGTCTTCATCCAGAAACCAAGAGCAGATATTTTAACTCTTTCCCTGCTTTTTCCCTCACTGGACACATGAATTCACACATACTGGCACTTCTTCCTCTGTTGGTTCAAACCACCATGTTGAGAGACCTCTCTTCCCCTACAAGTGCCCCAGGCGTTGGGAAGGAGAATGGCCAATGAGGGTTGGACACCTAACCCTGAGGCTCTCCTGTGATGAGAGACCAGATAAAGTGAGTCAGTTACAAGTGGGCGGAACAAACTAGATAATTTATTTGGATAAACCTGCAGCTGCCATTACCTTCTCTCATGGCCCCAAACTGGAATAAGTGTAAGTCACATTCTCTCTTCCCACTTCCTATATCCCTTTTCTGTGTAGATTTTCAAAATATGCAGGAAGAATCTTTGTTCAGTCTGTGTCTGGATTCAATGTCCCTCCCCCAACACCCACCACCGACCCCCAAACAGTCATTTCCCTGGGTCCCCAGAGAGAACCTTGCCTGGGTTCCTTTCAAATTAGGGAGTCCTTGGTGGGTTAAGGATGGAGAAGTAGAGAAATTCTTGCCTGGGGAGTTGTGGTCTGAAATTTAAAGGCACTTAAGAGTCTTTTTTTTTATTTATTTATTTTGAGAGCCTGAGAGGGCGTGCGAGCAGGGTAGAGAGAGAGAGAGAGAGAAAGAGGATCCCGAGCAGACTCCGCACTGTCGGCATGGAGCCCAACATGGGGCTCAAACCCACAAACCGAGACTGACCATGACCCAAGCCCAAATCAAGAGTTAGATGCTCAACCAACTGAGCCAGCCAAGTGCCCTAGGCACTTAGAGTCTTCACAAGTACTCTACTTAAAGCATGAGCCTAAAGTAAGCATTCCCCTTACTCAGCTGGGATTTTCTCGAAGGCATTTTTACTGGAGCTCACGGCAGATGGACTCCGGTCCTGGCCATCACAGGGTCTACACCGGCAGGTACCACCACCTTCCGTTTGTGACTGACCCAGAACCCGGGAGCCCTGTGGAAAGTGGAGTCCTTGGAGAGCAGGGTGGTTATCCTGCTGGTGATCCAGAACAACGCTAAAAGGAATTAGCCTGAGTGACAGGGAAGTTTAGAGCACCTCCAAAGCAGCTAGCTCATATCAGAAGTTTAACAAAAAATACCTGCCCTCAAGAAAGTATAGAGGGGACAGGAGGGAGGCCTTGGCTGTTTCTCTCTCTCTCTCTGGTGCTGTTACTCACTAATGCCTGGTTTCCATGCTGTTCCTGCATATTCCCTGAACTGTGCCTGAACCACTGGGCACCAGAGCTTTTTAGATTCAACTGCTCTGGGGTGTAACTTTGTTTCCTTTTTGATGTGTCTGCCAGTTTTAAGGTGGAAGGCAGGATCCTGGGGATTTTTGACCAGGCTCGTTACTCTTGCCTCTTTCCTGCATCTTCACCTGCGAACCTTCCCAGGGCTTCTAGTTCCTTTGGAGTTCGTGACGCGAGTCCTCTTGTAGGCATTCGGTGTTAATGCACTAGTCCTCCTGCTTACCCATCCGCTGCCTCTCGAAGTCTTCCCTCTTGCCCAAAGCCGTCCGATTGGGGTGAGAAATGTGCACGGTGTGCCCAGAGGAGCCAGGAAGCCCCAGCTCCACCAAGGGGAGGCTTCCGGAAGGACTGGCACTTGAGCCAGATACTGAAGGTGGGTTGGGGTATAGAGAGAGGGCGGGATGTTCAAGGCAGAGACAGGGAGAGGAAAAGCTATGGGTTAACACAGGTACATTAGATTCAAGGGACTGAGTAGTTTGTAGCTGAAACTTGAGACGGAAGAAGGGGAAGCTAGAAAAAAAAGATGGCGGTAAATGACCTTGATTTTACCTTTCTTTCTTGAATATGTATTGAGCGCCCACTACACAGCATGGATTACTCTAGATGCTATAGGGAACCCATCAGGCAGCAAAGGAGTTTGAATTTTCTCCTGTATAAAATCTTCGGTGGCTGTCAAGGGCCAGCACCCAGGGATAAGCTGTCCTGAAAGCGGTGGTTCTCAACCTGGGGTGATGTTGCAAGACCTTTATGGCTGTCCCAGCTGGGGGGTTGGGGGTGGGGGGTTGTGGCGTGCCGTGGGTAGACAGCAGGGCTGCTGCTCAACATCCTACAAAGCACAGGACAGACCTCCCCTCAACAAAGAATTGTCTCGCCCGAAAGTCACTAGTGCTGAGAGGGGCGGGTTACCACGCACAGCGTGGTGGAGGGAGAGAGGCGTTTGTTGTAATCCAGGTGGTGGTTAATGCCTCAACCAGAGCAGTGAGACAGGGAAGAGAAGGGGTCAGAATCCCAGTACTTAGTGATCAGTTGATGAGGCACGTGGAGAGAGTTGTGGATGACTGGATTTCTGCCTTGGACCGCATGAGATGCTGTCCTTCCGCGTTATTCCATTTAGATTTGGAGATGAACTCCGCTTTCGACACTGAATTAGTCTTCTAAGGCCGCCATATACAAAGTACCACAGACTGGGGGTGGGGCTTCCACGACAGAAATGCATTTTCTCAGGATTCTGGAGGCTGGAAGTCCGAGATCAAAGTTCTCAGCAGGATTGGTTTCTTCTGAAGCTCCTCTCCTTGCTTTATAGATGGCTGTCCTCTCCCGGCGTTTTCACATGGTCTTCCCTCTGTGCCTGTCTGTGTCCTAATTTTCTCTTACAAGGACACCAGTCATATAGGACTCACCCCTACGCCTTTATCTTAATTACCTCTTTAAGGGTCCTATCTCCAGGGGTGCCTGGGTGGCTCAGTTGGTTGTGTCCGACTTCGGCTCAGGTTGTGGATCTCGCGATTTGAACCCCACATCGGGCTCTGTGCTGACAGCTTGGAGCCCTGGAACCAGCTTCGGATTCCGTGTCTCCCTTTCTCTCTGTCCCTCCACAACTTGCACTCTGTCTCTCTCAAAAATAAATAAACATTTAAAAAAAAAAAAAAATCCTATCTCCAAATACGGTACCACTGGGAGGTATTTCAGCATATGAATTTTGTGGGGGCACAATTCAGCCTCTAACAGATGTTGAGCTGAAGTTGCCTGGGGGCTGGCCAGATGCTCTGAAACCCAGGAAGTCAGGATTTGAGGGTCAGGGCGTGAGGTCACCAGTGGAGAGTACAGAAGGACAGAGAGTACAGAAAGACCCCTCAGAGTGCTGCAGCCCACAGGGGCAGAGACTCCCCAGCCCAGGGGAGAGGACAGTCACAGAAGGCAAGGGTACAGGATGTGTTTTAGTCCTCAGCCATAGTGTCAGCAGCAACCGAGGCAGATGGCCACTTGTGCGGCGACACCTGTAGGTGGGAGGTCAGAATGCCTGGCTTCTCTTTTTTTTACTTAAAGTACAAGAATTCACCTTTGATTCATTCACATGAACGGCAGGAAAGGAGGTAGACACTATTCAAGGCTTTCGATCTTCTGGGGGAGCGGGAAGAGGCATCTAAATCCACCAGGCGTCCTTGAGGGCCCTGGGAATCTGCAAATGGCCAGTTCGTCCAGCCGCAGACATTGCCCCACCCCCTCTGAACCCTCAGGGCGCTAGACCCCTCAACACGGCCACTACCAAGGGGTCCTGGCACACAGGGCCCGAAACCGACTGCCACCTGAGTCTAAGCTTAGAAGGAAAGAAACAGGAAGAAGATATGTGAACAGATCACAGCATAATGTGGCAAAGATGAGTAGAAATGGGCATAGAGCCTGGAAGCTAGGTAGAGAGTCTCAGTGGGGTGGCCAGGCAGACCGGGAAGAAACGAGGCAGAGGGCACAGCATGATATCAGAACTACTACAGCTAGCTTTCTTTTTCTAATGCCAGGGCTGACAGTTCAGGGCAGAGTGGCGGGAAACAGGTGAAAATTCAACGGGAGCAGGCAGGCCCTGTCTTCACAGAACAGCTACCTCCTGACCCCAACAAGAGGTCCCTGTAAAGAGTGACAAGAAAGGACTCTTGTGCCTGAGCCTTTGAGGGCAAGGTCTGTGTTTTAGTCACACTTCACATAGTGCTAGCCCCTGATGTGTATTTGGGTACTGAGTTAGGTTGAAGGACTCCCGTGTCGGGAAAATGGGAGCCAGAGGGGGGGGGGGGCAGAGAAAGATGATGATCGCCTAAGACCTCGGAAGCCTGGGAATTAGGGTTCACAGAGCGCCTGGATGGCTCAGCTGGTTAAGCGTCCGACTCTCGATTGCAACTAGGTCATGATCTCACAGTTCGTGAGATTGAGCCCCATGTCCGCTTCTGCACTGGCAGCGGCGGAGCCTGCTTGGGATTCTCTCCCTTTTCTCTCTGCCCCTCCCCTGCTCTCACAAAAATAATAATTTGGTTTTTTTTTTTAAAGTCCGGGAGTTAAGGTTCAAGGGATGGTTATAAATGCTGCTAATTGACCATACGCCTGACTGCTTATTTCCCACTTCACAATAAGGCTGGCTCGTTCTTACTGGAGAGAAGGAACAAAGTTGGAAACGAAACTGGTGACAGAGCTCTGGGCCCACGCCTCAATAGAGACTGCTTTTGCCACCTCCTGGGGCATTCTGACCCCGCCCCGAGGAGCAGCCTGGGCGCTCTGGATGCTTGCTCCGCCACGGACTCAAACACCTGCTCAGAAAGACCTGGCAGGACTCAGCTGAGGTAGCAGCATCGGATTCCCTCATTGACAGGAAGGAAGGGGGAGCCTGCAGAGAGTACGTGCTTCCTCTCCCCTCCTCACCGCAGCCCTCGAGAAGAAAGTGGAGCAGGCTGGGAAGAGAGATCGCCCACCTCTCGGAGAAGGGGTGGAGACCTTGTCAAGTAACTCTCTCCTCTGGACACTCCTTGTCTGTAAGTGGAGGGACGCGGACCAGATGTCCAGTTAAGGATACTTCCGTGTCTCTGTGCACAAGGACACAGAACTTAGGCGGCGAGGAAGAAATCCAGGGATGGGGCTGTCCAAGGTGGAGGCACCCCCCCATGCACAGTCTTTCCTGCTGATCTAGAGTCTGCTTCTTCCCATCAAGTCTGAGCAGGCTCCCTGCCCCGGGCAGGCTCCTCGGAAGGTTGTGGCTTGCCTGCCCTGGGAGGGGCTGCTTTTAGACTATCGCATCAGAAAGTCAGCAGGCAAGGCCCACACAGGATTTCATGCAGCAGCAGCTAGGGGAGAAGCACTGGGCCCATTTGGTCACCTTATCCTAGTGAGCAGCTTACCGGGGAATAGTACCCCCCATCCCCAATGGGGACGGGCTGCTTGGAGCGGGTCTCACAAGCCCAAAGCCCAAGTGATCTTTAATTGCTATATTTAAGACTCTGCGGAGGCATGAGAAGCAGTGTGCAAATCCACTCAGCTGCCTTTAAAAAGCACAGAGCAGCTCCACTCATGGTGAAGAACACAGATCCTCAAGCCAGAAGGCCTAGATTTGAATCCCAGCTTTGCTACTTAATCACTGTGTGGCCTTCCTCATGCTCCTGGGCCTCGGTTTCCTCATCCATGGAATGAGACTAAGACGACAGAACCTGCCTCCTAGGGTTGCCGTGAGGATTGAATACACGCTGCTTAGAATGGTGCCTGGGACACGGCAAGTGTGCTTTGCTGTTCACTACTGTCAGCGTGGTGGCGAACACAACCCACCGTAGGGGGAAGTCGGGAACTTTCTGTATTGGTCTGAGCACCTTGCCTT